>NC_068981.1:122421210-122428195 GCF_001194135.2 Octopus bimaculoides | reverse complement strand
CACTTGCAAAGTGTTGAGTAAAATTATTTCGTTGCAGACCTCCTTTGGGTCTTTTTATTATCACTACGACACACGTAGTCCCCAGTTGGTAACATTGATTTCAAGGCCCTCCTAGATGAGAGACTGGCATTCCACTTAATGTCTATGTTCCATGCTGGCATGGATTGGAGAGCTATTAATGTAGAAATATGGTATCGTAGCTACTAACAGTTGAGGGTTGCGTAGTCTAGACGGCGTTTTTAGATTTCATTATTCTCCTTAACCCGGGCAAAGCCGGGTATTTCTGCTAGTATAAAATAAAGATTTCTCAAAGCATGACAAATGATTACGGCAGACGATATTTTACTTCATTTCTCAAATATATGACTAGTTACCTTCATATAAGCTTTCGTAACTGAATCATTGGCTGTAAATATATTCGTGCAATAACATAATTATTACAAGAAACGTTCTTCAATGGACAAGTTTCTGATGAAAACAATTATTCGAACGGGAAAATGAGATGTCGATAGATATTTAATATTTTTATTAATATTTGCGATTCTTATACTAAAATCGTGCATACAACTGGAAATTAGCACAGTATTATTTGTATCAAAAATCTTATATACTTTGAATTTTCAAAATATACGTATTTCATGCAATTTTTTTTAAAGTTAATCTTGAAAAGAGAAATAGCCGACTTATTTCATATTTTCCAGTTGATTGTTCCTGACATCCGAGTAATCACGCAGGCTATATGTGTATTAATTTTCTTCCCTTAACACTCACTTAGTAATGAAGAATTTAAGTAACATTAGTGGAATTACTTGAATTTAAATGTACCAGGCTTCTAAAAATTATGTGAAAATGCCTCGATGCAGAAGATCGTAGATATTCATAAACATATTGCACCAATCACTTCCACTAATGATCTACGCTGTCAAGTTTTCCCTGGCACTGTGATGACGTAGTAAATAACCCTCTACGAAAGAAATTATATTTAGAATAATAACTAGCTACACAGATGGATTTTGTCAAATCGGTGGTGGGCGTGATAGATTGACAGGATTATTTGAGATCTTTAACGGATCTATGTGGCCAGTATGTGGCCGTTTATATAGCCTGCTATTGCCAGATACTCGATTCTATAGAACACCTAAACTTGACGGTACGCGAGATACCTTAGAGTATTCATAATAAATAACCTGACGAGGTTAGTAATCCCAGCCTCGTCGTAGCTCCACTTCGATACATCGAAAATTGACTTTACATTCTTCTTTACCTAGTAGCAATCACCGTAAACCAATTTGTATTACTAACGTTCAAGATGACTTTGATATCCAGGTCGTTGATGTTCGTAAGGTGCTCACTAAATTCTAAAGCTTTCAAAAGGAAGGATTTCGATACTGGAGAGCAGAACTACATAATATTAGACCGAGTGAACCTAAAAGTTGCTTTGCACTTCGTCTCTAAGAAACGTCTATTATTTGCTCAGATTTCTTATATATTTGTGCTCTTTCTATATATATATTCAATATATTTATTTTCCCTTCAGATAAGAATCAGCATGTTACACATTTCAAAAGTCTAGCCAAATACTTTGTTCAAATACTTCTTTAGCTATCCTACTATCTTCTTTTTTCACACACGTTCTTGCAGTATTTCAAATTAAATGTCCCCATAGGACTTACGAATTTTTTTTTTTTGTCCTCATCAGTTCTAAACGATACATTATTTACATTTTGAATCGTTGTAAGGATTCTGTACATAGATGTAATTGTCTACGTTGAAAGTAATACTGGAATATATATGCTATTAAATTTATGTCGATACACGCGTATCAAGATGTACATACAAAATAATGTACAATTTTAATGCCAAAGACTTCAGAGCTAAGTAACACTTCTCATTACATATTTCAATTCTACGTTAGAACTTGAACTTCAATTCCCTATTTTCATAGAGCAACATTTATGAATTTGACGCTTAGTAACAACATTGACAAGATTAACAACGGAATATTGAATTACATTATCTAGTGCATTTTCTCTCATATTTTGTACATCCAGTTCAAGTATATTATGAACTATTTCCTGTTTAAATAACATGGAGACATAAAGCATTCTGAAAATAATAACTTCAGTAGCAAAAATATATAATGCGGTAATATAATATATTAAAATAGCTAATCAAAACCGACTGGTTTATTTTTTGTAGTTTTAAATTTGAAACGAAACAATGTGCTACATGTAATATTTACTGCTGTAAAAAAGCGTTTACTTTCTTCTACATCATTTCATATGACTCATCTTCTGCATAAACAATCTTTGTGTTACATAAACAATGAAATTGCTATGATCACATGAGTGATATATCGAAAGAATTTTCAGTAATTTGCGTTTATGCATTTTAGAAGTAGTTTATTGAGATGAAACAAAAAATGTAAAACCAAATATTAGAAACGTTCACTCTGTATCAAAAGGTGCGTTTGTGGCATCCCCCTAATGTCAACAGGTCAAATAAATCTGTATAGAAGAAAATATCTTTTTCCAGATAATTCAAATTTATCATGAAAGGATCACATGTTTCACTAGATTATTTTTCCTTGGAAGGCCAATAACACAAATTGCAACATTAGATAAAAGTAAATTTATTTATGCATCACATCTTTCACGGATATGTGAAAATTCATCAGCTTGTAATGACGATCGTCAGAGGAGAAATAACGACACTACTGATGTTGCTACTCTGCCATATTGGTCCATGCAGGCAATATGAAAATCTTAATTGAAAAAAGAGGTATGTCTCTGCCAAGTTTGTCCCCTACCTGCTGACCACGGAGCAAGAAGAGCATCACATCTCCGTCAACGTGCCGCTGATGACTCATCCTTCATGCCGAGGATCATCACTGGTGATGAGAGTTGAGTATACTTGTACAACCCTGAGACGAATGAGTCGTCACGATAATGGAAATGTCCTTTATCTGTACGCCCGAAGAAGGCACGAACGAACCGCAACACAATCAAGAGCATGCTCATCGTTTTATGCGACATCCGCCGTATTGTGCACCGAGAACTAGTTTCCCAGGGCCAGACCGTCAATCGAGAGTCCCACTGCGATGTTCTGAAATATCTGAAGGAGGTTATTCGGCGAAAGTGACTAGATACGTGGAGAACGAGGAACTGGATTCTTCACAACAACAGTTCACTCAGATACCGAGCTCTCCTCACTCGTGAGTTTCTTGCCAAAAACAACATGCTATCGCCTCCGCACCCGCCCTATACATCGGATTTAGTACATGAGGAATTCCATTTCCTCTATAAGATGAAAAGGAAGTTCAAGCGTCGCCATTTTAACACCGTTGTCGAGATCCAGAACAAATCGATTAAGGTCCTCGAATCGCTTACGGAAAACGACTTCCGGCCGGATTTCAAAAGTGGAAACAACACTAGGACAGGTCGATTGCTACGCAAGGTAACTATTTCGAAAGAGATGATTTGAAAACTTAGGTAAATAAGTTATTTTGTTTATTAAAAAGAACTATTCCGGGAATCTTTTGATACCACCTGGTATGTAGAGTCCGCGGAAATATTGAACTAGTGTGAACTTTATATTTATTTCATTCAATTATCCAATTTACGTGCTACAAATCAAAATGCATCTTGAAATGAGAGTATTAAAGAATGTGACGACTGAATATTAAAGAATGGGAGACTGTATAAATAAGAATATATACTTATATCTGTCTCCTCGTTTTAACCAGGGAATGATTAAAACGAAAGAATATGACAACTGAATCTAAAACCTTAGACGTTAGTTCTATGTATTTGTAAGTTCTGTAATATAGCGCGTATGTAAGGAGGGAGACTGTATAAGGAAGAATGTATACTTATGTCTGGTTCCACGTTTTACCCAGGGAATGTTTAAAACTACCTAAAACCTCATTAAGCTAATTTAAGAATGACAGCATGCATTTATAACACAATTTAATTGTATGAACATGCCAGGCGTATGCTTACTAATGAAATGAAAATGCGTGCTGTAATTGTGGCTTTGAAGGCTAAGCATAGTAATTTAGAAATTTCTCGTTTTCTGAACGGTGCAAGATTTTCTATCCACAAGATTCGGTGTGAGTTAGAGAAAGAAGGGGGAAGCGTATTACCTGTATCAAAACGTGCAGAACATTCCAAACGCTTTGATTCTTTCAAGACACCTGAATTTATTCAGAAAGTTAAGCAAAACATGGAAGAGAATCCAGGAAAATCAATGAGGTCAACTGCAAACAGATTTCGTGTTTGAGGGAAAAAAAACAGTCAGAGATGCTGTGCATGAAGACATCATATGCAAATATTACGTGATGAAGAGAGGTCAATTCGAGTCAGAGAAAATAGAAGAAAACCGTTTAATCATATCCAAAAGACTTTTGAACATAATTAAAATTCCATGAGAAATTGGTGTGATTTCACTTTTCTCAGATGAGAAAAATCTTTGACCAGGACCAGAAAACTAGCAAAAAATGACAGATGGCAATGCGCAGACCCTTCTGAGGTTCCAAATGTAATTCACTCAAAATTTCTTGCAAGTGTGATTGTTTCGGGTGTTGCTAGCAATGAAGGAAATGTGATGCCTCCTCACGTTTTTCCACAAGGCCTTAGGATGAATACTTCTGCGCATATTGAGGTCCTGGATAAGTTGTTAAGCCTTGGATCAACAGCGTATGCAATTGAAGGCCTTATGTCTTTCAATAAGATTTTTCCCCAACATACAAGCCTCAAATGATACATGATCGGATGGCTGACAATTTGCTTGATCACATCACCCCCAACATCCTTCGAATCTCCAGATCTCAATTACTCGACTACTATGTATGAAGCATCGTTGTGAAAAGTGTCAATGAACTCACCCAAAGCACCAAGAGTTTTTGAAAGCCGCCATAGTTCGAGGCATGTTCGATAGGGACAAGGACCACTTAATCCGACCTTGTAAACGATTTCGACCCCGTGTAGATGCTGTTATTGATGCTTATGGTGGTTTTATTGAATGGAAGTCTTAAATTGATTATTTAGCTTTATGTTTTTGTGATTTTTATAAAATACTGTCTTTCATGTTCTTATGTATGCGTTTATTTAAAAACCATAAATCTTTCCTCAAATACTATTCGTAGCCTGTATAGACGTGCGATAAATCATTGGTGTATACAATGTTATGAGTATATAATTCCATGTACATATAAGTGCAAAAACGAAGACCTATACACTACCTGCCGGTTATAACTTTAATGTAATAAAGAGTGGTTTTTGTGTTATGGAAATCAAGTAAAGTTTATGTGCACTTACGCATACACCCACATATACACTGACACGCACATATATGTATATATATACTGACACACTCATATGTATATATATATATATATATATGTACAAAGAGAGAAATGTGGAGATATGGTGAGAGAAAAAGAAGAGAAAGAAAATGGGAGCAGCAGACAGAGGTTGAGAAAGATTAGAGTACGGAGTAGAGGTTAACACTCCAGAACCCCATTTTACTTGATAAATTAAGAATAAAGTATTAAAATTGCTTCTCAAACATGTTACAGTTGGAGTTTCCCTGTATTTCCTTATATTTCAAATTGGCATTCCTACAAATGAAACTAAATGAATATGATTCCTGCATTTGATAACATGTGAAAGCAATTATAAGCAGTGTGTTACTTCAGAGTAGATATGGGAAAGGGAAACATCAGATTGTGGTAATGTAATTATTTGAAAGGGATTTGGCTGTTAGAGACCGTAATTCAGAGACCAATATACTGCAGAAGATACGGAGATAAGCTCCCTGAATGACAATTTGTACATAACCGAAAAAAAAGTTTTCATTATGTCGCTTAAGTTATTAAATTGGATTCAAACGAACGCCTGTCAAACAGAGAGATAAAACATACGACAAAAGTAAAGTATGTCGAAATCTTGGCAGTAAGTTAAAGAAGCGAATTTTCTAAGATGAACATGGAGAACTGAATGACAGATTTTCCATTAAAATTGATGAAAATCCACTCTTTATATGAAAATGTAGTGAAGAGAACATATCTTAAATATCCATCGCATTAAGGATTGAGAGAAAATAGGACTAATTTTAAAGATTATTCTTGACACTATTTTCTAATATCTTCGTGATATAAAATAAAACATCTTATTTGAATACTCAAGAAGTCGCAAGTTTACGTTGATAGCAAAATTGCTCCACAGAGAGTCCTCTTCAACGGACTAGTAATTTACTACATGGTTGTTTAGGCTGCTAGTAATAACAGAGAAATCTACCGCACACGAATCTTCACAGCATTCAAACAAAGTACCCAAGAGGAAATATAATCCAATATACACAAAAAGTCAAGAAAATTATAATGCAATAATTTTTAACTATTAGCTGAGTCAACCGTAGTTGATTTACTAGATAAGGTGTACCTTCAATTAACGAATAAGTGCAGGTCAAACACAAGCTCCCCAATTTATGTGGCCTTCTGTTTTGTATAATTATGTCAATAAGGCCTATCTATCAGAATACAAATTAGTATTATCACTCCTCATAAATGTTGACATGTTAGTTATGTGAAGAAATTATTTCCCGAAGCCAAACCATTTTCTGGTTACAGGAGGCTTTTCATAGTGTTATATATTTGTTTGTGTGTAATGGAATACTAATCACCTTCCTCTTTCCGCACTATCATAAGATCACCGAAGTCAAGACGTTCAAACTTTCTTGTTGGGCCAATAGCATCAATTTCAATGCTTCATGGAGGTAAATGCATTCAGGTTTCACGTCTAAAATAGGAAGCAGTAAAACAAAGTAATTAGTAGTTCTCCAAATCCGTTCATCTGTATTTCATGCGGAAATATGGAACTACCGGAATTTTCAGATTTATCTCATTTGATTATCCATTTATACATTCATATATATCTGTATATACGTAAATGCAGACACACGCACACACACACACACACACACA
>NC_068981.1:122419609-122420948 GCF_001194135.2 Octopus bimaculoides | reverse complement strand
ACACACACACACACACACACACACACATATATATATATACATTATATATATAAATATATACATATATATGTTTATTTATCAATCTATATATATATACATACACACACAAATACACACAGACACACACACATATATATATATATGTGTGTGTCTGTGTGTTTGTGCGTGTGTGTGCGGCTAATAAGGCTACAATTGGTTTGATGCCGAGAATTCTCAGCAATTATCAAGCCTACCACATGGAAAGTTGGTATCCTTTCACCTTAGATGAGAATACAACGAAGCTACACAAGATTGAACGGGATTATGGAATAAACAAATAAATGTTTATACTCAGTATCAAACAACTGACAGCCTTGTTAACACAGGTAAAAATTATTAAGCACGAAAGCGGCGTTAGCACGCATTCTTACTGTTCGATATAAGTATATATATATATATATATGAGTAAGGATTTTTCTTTTGAACAAGTTGTCGCAAAATATCGGAAAACTACAAATAATTACCTACCATCTTATTATACTTAGGTGAACAATAAAGGCAATCAGAGAATATCAATTTGTGTAATAATACAAACAACAAAACCACCATAAAACATGAACACCACTACGTTCAACTTATGACAATGAATGTCAGCTCAAAAGTAGGAGGCCTCGGCAAATAATAGATTCACAGACATCAATCCTATCATACATAAATTTCCCTTATCAACTGCATAATAGATATCACAATTCTTTCGACATATTGTCAGCGACTTTTTATTTAACCTCTGTCAACAGAGTTCAGAACATAAACACTACGGTTTTATTGGTAAATGAATGAAGCATAAGACATCGATACCTCAAGCAGATGGTTCTGGGATATTGCAGTAAGTGTTAAAGGTGAAACAAGAATCACATATAAGTTGCCGAAATCAAATTTTTGGAGATAACATTTTGTCAAATTTATCTTTGTCGTCCGAAACTGACACCTAAGCAGTTTCGTAGAAAAGAGCGCTTGCGTGAAGGTAAATAGAATAACACGCCGTAAGTCTGACCCATAAACAAACAGGAGTCATAAATGAAATCATTCCATATTAATCCTTTCTATATTACAAAACTCAATTCAATTCTTTTCATGCTATGATGGCTTCTTAAATCAATTAATACTTTTCAAACTGTATAGATAGCATTATATTTGATATAGTTTTCCCAGAACTTTTAGAATCATTGCAGGAATACATTATCGGGAAGCATAGCATAAATGTTTTCAATATGTTTTATTTTCATAAAATATGATTAAAATATGTGGTTATAGGCGTAGGAGTGGCTGTGTGGTAAGCAGCTTGCTTACCAACCACATG
>NC_068981.1:122417172-122419125 GCF_001194135.2 Octopus bimaculoides | reverse complement strand
GAGTAAAAGAGTATAATATTTTTTTAAATGGCGTTTCGGAAGGTGCTGTGTCAAAACACAATAGACATGTACGTTATTTTCGTACAGTTACCTCAGGTGCAAGAAGAAAATTATGATTTAAGCAGGTAAATTCTGGATGCAGTTGGCCGTATATATTTTCCTTCTTTCATTCATTTTATTTTGGTTATTCCTTGTTCTTTTGTTTTTTTCAATTTCTTTTTTTTTCTTTTTTTCTTTTTTATACAGGGTCTCCATTCTGCTCCACACCATCATATCAATAACTTCACTGTGTTAAATGGCATACTGACTCCAAACATACTTCTCCTTCGTTTTCTACTACTACTACTACTACTACTACTACTACTACTACTACTACTACTACTACTGCTGCTGCGGTTGCTGCTGCTGCTGCGGCTGCTGCTGCTGCTGCAATAGTTTTAATTGTACTGCAGTTCCGGCTTATTAGTAATAATGAAAGTAATGATTACGATGGTCATGCTGGTGATCATGTTGACTGTGGTGTCCTTGTCTTGAATTCGCTTTTATATACGTCGTTTAAGATTTTTTCGTGACTACCCGGAGACCTTGGGACATTAGAATAACTGGCGAAAGGTGAGAAACTAACGTGTTGCCCGTCTTGTGATAAGTATAAAGAAAATTTCCTGCAAACATCTATCTTTCAGTTGTGGTTGCCACCATAGCTACGTTAAGAGATGAGAGTTTATATTGATAATAAAATCATTGAAGTGAAGTTGAGTGCTATGTATTGGAAGTGCTTCCGCTCGCATGTCAATGTTTATTGTGATTTAAATAGGTTAGTGTTAGTTGTGGAGGTGAGGATTGTGTATGTTGTACATAAGGTAGGTGATGTCCTTTGTACTATTCCGTATTTTGCTAAGATATCCGCTTACATTTTTTGATAGCAACTATAGTATACATTTATTTTATGTTATTCTTTATCTATTTTAAATTTAAAGAAATGCTTCTCAAAAGCTTTTTATAAAGTGCAGTAATTATTTTTATTAATTGATTTATGAACTAATTAACCAGGGTTAACATGTCTACCTGATTGTTTTCAGTGATAGATAATCGCTAAATCATTACTAGGCCGTAATGGAAATGTTTGATATGTTACTTAAAACATGTCGAATTAATGTTACATTTTACGTTTCCTACTTAAATAGGCATTTCTGGTGAAAATCTAATGTTTTCCATGTTGAGAGTAAAGTGATATAGAGCTATAATGTAATGTAAAATCTTTAGATAGATAGATAGATAGATAGATAGATAGATAGATAGATAGATAAATAGATAGATAGATAGATAGATAGATAGATAGATAGATTGGAAGAGGAAGGGGCGTAGGGAGGAAGGAAGTGAGAGCTGAAAGAGAACTGAAATTTTAAATAATGTGCGGTCGGTATTTATTTGCAGGGAAAATCTTATTTATCGCAGTAGTTTACTCATTTGTGTACTATAATTTCTCATATGTCTGTGGACGACATAGAATCAAAATGTTTATGTCATTAAATTTCAAAACATTTATTTTTTCGCTCCCTTGTTTTTATCTCTTTATTGCACTTATATTTTTCACAAGTATCACTTACTCTGTTTTCGCATCAAAGTGTTTTGAACAGTAGTAACTTGTTTCATAGTAACTATTCTGAATGCGTTGATCAATAGCAGTCCATGGGTGTTAGTCTCGTCTTTATCCCTACTTCTGCAGGGGGTAGCTTAGTATGTATATACATGTGTGTGTGTGTATGTGTGTAAGCGTGGGTTTGTGGTGAGAAGTTTACTACACAACCACATAGTTCTAGGTTCATTCCACTGCGTGGCACCTTCGGCTAATATCTTCTGGTCAACAAAGCCTTGTGAGTAGATTTGGTAGATGAAAACTGAAAAAGGGTTGTATATATATATATATATATATATATATATATATATATATAT
>NC_068981.1:122409071-122416457 GCF_001194135.2 Octopus bimaculoides | reverse complement strand
TATTCTTTTGCTGGTTTGAGTCATTTTACTGCGGCCATGATGGAGCACCACCTTTTAGTCGAACAAATCGACCCCGGGACTTATTCGTTCTAAGCCTGGTACTTATTCTATGCGTCTTTGATCATATAGATAGATAGATAGATAGATAGATAGATAGATAGATAGATAGATAGATAGATAGATAGATGGATAGATAGATAGATAAAGGAAATTAAACCCAGGTGTTATTCAAATCTTTTTCTTCCGACGTATGTTTCGAAGAAAACGTTGGTATTATTCCAGAAGGAATAAAATGATATAAAATAATGCAATCTTCTCATCAGGTTAAGAAAGAAACCAAACACATCAGTAAGACATTTTAAGATCTATATGAAACAAATATCACTTTCATTGAAGCATTGGATGTAACCGGGGAACTTCGATGGGGAACTATAAGAAAATATATCAGGAAAAAGTACGATTACGTTTTGTAGCACAATAACGATTGTTGTAATATTAATGCGTGTTTTGTCAAACACTTTTATAATACTATTATGAACATAAGATACAGTGGAATATATTCTTAAAAGCCATTCAGGCTTATATTACAATTTAAAATTTAAAATTTACGTGACGAAATTGATGCTGAGTGAAGCATAATTTGTGACTTCATCGTGATAAATCCGTTCACTGATACGCGACAACTTTTCTGAGGGTCACAATTGGAAATTTCTTTCCGAACACACGCACCCAACGAACACACACACACACAAGGACACACACATGAACATGAATCCACACTTATATATACACATACATACTCAAATACAGGCACAAACATCGCTCTCTCACTCATATACATATGTACATACATATATGTACCTACATATTTATTCTCTATTTGTGAATTAAGGCTTCCATAAAATAAAGAAATTATATATCCATCAATGCAGTATTCAGCATTTATTTTATCGTCTCACATTGACGTATGCACACACACACACATATATATAAATATATATATAATTAAGTTTCCTTTGAATTAGGTACATAAGTTGAAGCACCAAGCCAGTCAGGAACTATCCGCACAGCTCGAAGTAGGATGCATAAAATAAAATAAGTAACAGGATGTCAGACGGTTCCATTTTATCGAACAATACAAGTATTACATCAATTTAAATACAGTGCCTTCTTCAGTTGCAAAAAGTACCAAATATGTTGATAAATATATTTACGAATATCTGTACATCTACCTATCCAAACAAATATATAAATATGTACAATCAATTAATATATATATATATATACATATATGTGCTAGTTCTAAAATCTCTGTAAGATATCAACGCAGTAGGTGTACTGACAAGTAATACTCATAGCCACTTTAACATGGTTTGAACGGACGCTACTGCTATTTTTTAACCCCAAGAGGACAACTCCTCTAGCTGGTTTACGATGCAAAACTGCGTCCGAAAAAATTGCAGGCCGGAGAGCGAAGCCCCCTAACATCTCCAAGCGACAGCAGCAGTAGCCCAATCCTGGTTTCGAGCTATTTCTGCCAGTAATGAGGATCGCAGAAATATCCCTAAACCAGGACTGATCTACTGGCTCCCTCGCTGGGAGGAGGTAGGTGTTCGCTTCTCTCCTCGCAATTTTATTGTATGCAGCTGTGCACCGTTAACCAGCTAGATGAGATGTTCTCTTGGGGCTAAAAAATCACAGTAAAGACCGCTCGAATACACAGCCATGCTAAAGCGGCTAGGAATACTACTTATATATGTGCGTGATTGTGTATATATATATATATATATATATATATATATATATATATATGTGTATGTATGTATGTATATATTTATGTATTTATGTAATTATGTATGTATGCTTATTTATCGGTTTATAATATCGAAGTACTCGTTAACATACACGTCACTGAGATACACACTACTGCCACATTATAAAATCAGATGTGTTTTATCTCGCATAACTTGAACATTACATTTGTATTTCATCTCTTTATTATGAACTAAGCTTAAATACCTGATTTATTTTCCTAAACCGTATCATATAGTCTAAGTATCCAACCAAGCTTAAGTTGTCGTTAGACGAGATGTCTGAACATTCACACATTCTATTCTTTCATTCTCTTAGCATATAATTTATAAATGTAAAATTAACAAGCAGAGTTCAGCTAATTAGATTTCTACTCAAAGCTCACTCACAATGAGCTGATTCTATCACTCCTCAAATTAACTGAGTCTAATGTAACTTATAACTCTCCATCACAGTAATTTCTAGCAGTGTAGGCTATCTCATTCTCAAATGTTTTCAGTTTTCTATTCATTTTTAAACAGAAGTGTCGAAATAATTTCTCGCAATGATTCAACACTGATAGTTTATTAGTATAAATATTGCACCATAGAAACATTCTTTCTGTGGCAGCAAGATTGAAAGAAATTCCAGCATAATAATATTTATTTAAGAAAGAGGTTTTGACAAGACTTATTTAACAGAAACCGAAATTTAGATTAATCCACAAATATCTGATGGGAGGTTCTTTTGTATGTAAGAAATGTCTGGTATCTTTGTAAGCAATTTATATACTTGCCAGACAATTAATAATTATTTGTCATATGTGCACTATTATCTATTAAATATTTATATTCACACTTCATGAATATATGCATGCATATTATACTCGTGATGAACGTATGAGTATAAACTTTATATGCTTGTAATATACGTGTGTTGACATTAGTTCATATCTGTATGTCCGGTTAGTGCTAATTCGGTGTAGAAGATGAGCTAGAGTATATATTTATATATTTGTAAAATGCATGTAGTACTTCTTGTGCGTGTATCATCTTTTTTTTATCATGTAATACAGCTGGTAATTGCTCGGCTGTACGATGTCTACGCGTACGTATTGCGCATGTCAACGACTAGTGATGCCTTATACACAAAGCGGTTGCCATGCCAAACATACACGCAAGCTGTTTGTCAATAACCACCAGTTACATGCCCAGAAATAACCTAAAAGTTTAATTGTTCTTGTTGTGTGTATGCATGTACATTCGATTTATTATTGTTTGTATCTGCTTATTATACATTCAGTTCTGTGCATGTTTGTGTATGATTGTGTGTATGTTTATTTGTGTGTGTGTGTGTGTGCGTGTGCGCATATATTTGTGCGTGTTTGCGCGTGGCTGTGTGGTTATGGCATTATTGTTTGATAGTGTGTGTTTCTTTTGAAAACTCTGTAAATATATTAAAAGACCGAGAATGTAATTTAAGTTGTGACACGTTTTCTATTATTATCAGGGGTACACGACACCCACTTTTCGACGTGACAATGCAATTATTATGTGTATGCGTATATACTGCAGTCAATTTATTTAGTTTCTTTGATGTTAACACTGATAGAGATGCTGAAGTGAATATATTCCAATATGAAGTTTTCAGAATATGCGCATCTGACATCCATCATTACAAAATACAAACGAGAAAGTAAAAACATTGACAGATAGTGGATTCTGAAACAAACATTGTCCAAACATTGACTCCGCTTCCATTCCCAGTTTCAGAAATTTCACTTAATGTGTGAATGAAAATACCTTTGAGCAAGCAGTAAAGGACAATGCAAATTATTTTGTTCTATATATTGTGTGAATAATAATAATAATAATAATAATAATAATAATAATAATAATAATAATAATAATAATAATAATAATAATAATAATAATAATAATAGACAATACGAAGAACGCGATGGGATTGCAATGGATATTGTATTGGTTGAAGGATATTTGGACAGCTAGCATGTCTTTGTCGAGTTCCAAATGAAAAGTGATAAAAATTCAGACTTACAGAAATTCAAATCCAAAATACGAACGAGAGTAATCAGCATCAAGTTTACAACTGGCAAAAAGAAAGAGAAAGAAAACAAAAGAAAAAAAGACAAGGAAGAAGGAGGAATATTTAATCAAGCAGTTTTGTGCAAATATAAAGAAATTCTCATGTCATTTTATTCATTCCTCGAGGGTGTGAGGTTAATAACCCGCCAACATATTTCTCCTCATACATTTTTAGTACTGAAAGTGTAGTAAATTCACAGATTGAGCTCTGTTCATTGTGCAACGACATGAGTCAAGTGAATTCCGTCATGAATCATAACAGAATTGCTATGATTTACACGGAAGGTGGGACGTTGTAGAGATTCCCATTTGGTGTACGCAGCAGCATGCACCAAGCACAGTTTCATTTATCTTGGTTGAAGAACAGTACAATTAAACAACAAATTTAATGGGCACAGATTCGACGTCAGGTACAATAGGAGTAGTTCGACAGAACTTCACGCATATTTTGCATCAAACGGCTACAATTTTGAAAAAAAGACTTGAAAGTGCATATTCTCAGAAAATATTCTGAATCTGCTACATTTTCAGTATTCAAAATGCATGGGGAAAATGTGTTGGCAGGTTATTAACATCACGCCCTGAAAGAAAGAAATAATTTCATCATATTTACACAAAACTTTTCTTTTTCTCTCCTTTTCGTTCTCTCTTATTTTCTTTCTTTTTGTGTTTGTCAGTTGTAAACTTGAAATTTAAAGATTCATAACATTCCATCAACGTAGAGATGCCAATTGTTCACGTTCATATTTTGGATTTTAATTACTATGAATTTTGAATTTTTATCCCTTTTTTTGAACTCGACGAAGACATGTTAGCTATCAGAATATCGTTCAACCAATAAAATATCTATTGCAATCGCATGGCACTCTTTATATTGTCTATTTACCTTTGTGAAGGGTTACGTCAATCCTTTAAAAATAAAATAATTATAATAATAATAATAATAATAATAATAATAATAATAATAATAATAATAATAATAATAATAATAGCGGAACAAAAGATTCGGAATAAATGATGGTCCTGGCATTCAGCATGTAGGCATGAAAGAGAATATCAGGAAGGAGTGTTACAAGAGAGTTCGAACAGTCCTAAAATCCGAGTTAAATGCACTAACAAGGCGTTAGCTATAAATTCCTTAGCAATTGCGGTTGTAATTTAAAGTTTCAATATGTTTAACTGGAATATGATGGAAATAGGGAAGATTGACTGGAAAATACGTAATAAGATTCACTTGCAATAAGATTCACCGCCCAAAGACAGATGCAGATCATCTTTACCCACTCAGTACTCAAGGAGGTCGAGGCTTGATCCAATTTGAAATCTACAAAACCACCACTATTGGATTGGTAAAATATCTTGAAATATCTAACGAGTGGATGCAAAAGCTCATTGAAAATTATGAAAGACGTATTTTCAATTGTGCTTATGCATAATACACATGTTGAACAGCATAATGGAAGTTTAGCAACTTCACTTGCAAAGAAGTTTAAATCAATAGCAAACAAAATGCGTTTGAACAATTGTTTGATAGGAGGGAGCAAATACCTCTGTATGGCTAAAATGTGGACTGTACCAAACAAACTGATGTAGACCAGAAGCACACCCATCAGTACCCACGTAGCTCTGGGCTAAAGACACAGAGTGAAGGCTTTATGACCCGGAAATATCAAGCCAATGTGATGAAAAATGGTGTAGACACAAAGTGCCGATACTGCAACGATGGAATAGAAAATGAACCACCTAATCTCTGGATGTAAGTTTTTAGCACCTGTAGAGTACAAATCAAGACGTGACAGAGTTGCCCATAATCTACAATGTGTTGGTATTATAAAATCAAAACTGCTGACAGATGGTACAAGCACCATCCTGAGGTTGAAACTGAGGGCAAATATGTAACTATTCTTTGGGACTTCTTAGTATGTACAAACCGGACCATCAAAGCAAATAAACCAGATATTTTTGTGGAAGACTAAAACAATAAAGTCTGTTTATTGATTCATTATATCTCGGCAAAAGAATTTAAAGATTTGCTAATCAAAATCGAAAAGATGTGGCATCTCAAGATGCCTACAATACCAATGATTGTGGGAGCACTTGGAATGATCAAAAAAGCAATTGAAAACTGTTTAAGAATGATCCCTGACTTACAATCGATACAGGAAGCGCAAAAACATTGTCTTAACTGGTATGTTACACATATTGAAGAAAACATTGTCGCTGTAAATTTTCTTACCCCTTTCCCCTTTATTTTTTTGTTTACTTTTTATTTTCAATTTTTCTCTCTGACCTCCCGCTTTTCTCTGTCAGATGACTCTGTAAATGGACAATTTGGTGTGTTTATTTTAATGGCCTACCAATGTATACAGTGCGTTTCTGTGCCCTAGATTTCAGGAAAATAGTTCCAGGAGATCAACATATCATCATAGAAGAAAGAGAAAAAGTTGGTAAATATGGAGACTTGAGATGTTGATAAATATGGAGACTAAGATGTGGCAGCTCCGAGAGACGAACATAAAGGTTACCCCTATTGTCATCGGAGCCTATGTTCAATACCACTCAGTCTGAAAATACACCTGAAAACATTAGAGATACCCTACAATCTAGATGTATTGCAAAGGTCGGATATTTCGCTACTGCCATTGCAACATGTCCTCTCCAAACTTTCTGTCATACTGTAACATCTTTAATCCTTCACTCGTCCTAGGACATTGGGTGTGTCTCGGCGAGTGGTTGTAACAAACGTGCAGATTAAAAGTATATAGTAATAATAATAATAATAATAATAATAATAATAATAATAATAATAATAATAATAATAATAATAATAATGATAATAATTGTTGAGTTTTTGAATATCTGAATTGTTCTTCCTTTTCTTTTTATCAGTTTTGCTGTAGCTTACAGTTTTTGTAATTGTGCAGTTTGTATATATTGGCTGGTGTTTACCTTTTCATTATTTTTTTTTATTGTGCATTTAAATGTGTTATTGCAATAAAAGGTGTGTTTATATATTCGGATAGTCAGGCAGAAAAGAAAGATAAAATTTTCACACAAAATTGTAGATATTCAAGTTTTTAAGTTTTCTAGAGATGTTCGTTTGTATGTCCCATTAGCGAAGACAGTAGTGTTTTTGCAATAAAAGGGATTTTTACATTTCATTTTCGAATACTCAGGGAGAAAGGAAAGAAATGAGAATAAATTTTCAGAGAAAGTTGTAGATAGTAAAGTTTTAAGATTTACTAGAAATGATCTTTTGCTTGTCCGAATAGAGAAAACTGCAGTATTCTTAGAATAAAAAGGATGTTTACGTTTCCGAATACTCAGGGAGAAAGGAAACATATTCACAGCAGTTGTAGATATTAAAAGTTTTACAGCTGATCATTTGTGTGCTCAAAAACTGTAGATATATATGTTTTAACCTATTTTGAGGGGAATTTAAAATACTCACAGGAAAATGTTGATATTCCAGTCTTTGGGGAACCCTCGA
>NC_068981.1:122408461-122409061 GCF_001194135.2 Octopus bimaculoides | reverse complement strand
GGTGGTGGTGGTGTTGGTGGTGGTGTTGTTGTTGGTGGTGTTGGTGGTGATGTTGTTGTTGGTGGTGGTGGTGGCAGTGGTGGTGGTTACAGAATTAGAATATTGCGTTGCGATACATAACAAAGATTGATTTTGTTTATTGAAGACAACAGTATTTCAACAGTTGTAGAATCAATTTACAAAATGCGCAAAAATGTAGAAAATCAACGTTTCTGCTGGACTAAGTTGCGTTATTTCTTAAACCAACAAACATATCACTTTACTCGTTAGTAATTGATGAAACAAGAAACAAGTAAAAAAAAAAAAAATCTGAGAAAAATAAAAAGCAAGAAATAAAGTAAACACTAAGTTAAAAGATTTAGAATAAAACGGATGGAATTTATCTGTCATTTTGCTTATGTTGGAGAAGACAAACGAACTGTCGAAATATTGTTGAGCTCAAAAACCGAAGTCAGTCTGTGTTATGTTACATAACACATGGTACTCATATAACAGTATATTTGCCTTCGTGAAGTTTCCATCAATCTTTATGAATTAATAATAATAATAATAATAATAATAATAATAATAATAATAATAATAATAATAATAATAATAATT
>NC_068981.1:122407249-122408451 GCF_001194135.2 Octopus bimaculoides | reverse complement strand
ATTTGTACAGTTTTGTTCAAATTATTATTATTATTATTATTATTATTATTGTTGTTGTTATTATTATTATTTTACTCTTAATCCCCATTGTTACAGCCACCTGCCAAGATACACACAGATAAGTGATGTTACAGTATGACTGAATTCTTGGGGCGGAGGTAGTGATATATCTTCATCTAATACAACACAGACATTTAAATTGATAAGGTTGTTAAGGATGGGGCAGTACTTGTCAGCACGATCTTTTGGATTTCTCTGAGACATGGTTCTCCTGGAATCTTATCTACATGTTTCTGACATCCGATTTTTCTCATACCTACGGCGCCTACAATAACAGAATAACAGGAACATTTCTCGTTTATTATTATTATTATTATCATTATTATTATTATTATTATTATTATTATTATTATTATTATTATTATTATTATTATTATTATTATTATTATTATCATTATCATCATCGTCGTCGTCTTCATCATCATCATCATCATCATCCTCATCGTCATCATCACCATCATCATTATTATTATTATTGAGTGAAAGAACATTGCATGCCATCAAAAGTGACACGGGTTTACAAATAAACGAAACCCATTACACTCATCATGATATTATAAGTGTAGGCCACGCACAAGTATCACAACCAATTGTGCGTGATATGGGATCACATATCAAGATAAACAGCGCATCATCTTGCAGGTGGGGGCCCAGTTAAATCTTTCTTCAGGTTGAGTAGCCCATCCCACTCAAAAGCTCCATGAATAAGGGTTACCTAACGATGTTCAATGAAACATTCCTGTCTCCAGAGAGGTAATTATTCAACCCCAAAATAATTCCTCTCAGCAGATTGCTATGATGCTTTCCCACTGCTGCTGGTGATCAGAGATGCAGATATCATCAGCCACCAAAGGAAAAGCTCAACTGGTTAAGGTCAAGCAACTGACAAGCAAATCTGTGGTATTGAGCAGATTATTTGATTTAGCCCATCTATTATACGAAGACAAAACAATTTACATGATAACACTACCAATCAGTTCAGCTGAGAAGCCATGAGATCCACTGCCAGGTACTGCATCAGGGTATTTCTTCTTCTTCTTCTTCTTCTTCTTCTTCTTCTTCTTCTTCTTCTTCTTATTATTATTATTATTATTATTATTATTATTATTATTATTATTATTATTATTATTATTATTATTATT
>NC_068981.1:122404541-122406518 GCF_001194135.2 Octopus bimaculoides | reverse complement strand
GCTATAGAGCAAATTTCGGGTGGCTGTCCCAAAGAGCTTTGCTAATATAAAATCTAACCACTAGAGATTATTCTTCATAATCTTGTAAATTACAAAAATTGAAAAAAAAGTGATGTAAACTCGTGCAATTTCCGAGTGAGCATCAACAGCTATGATTCAAACTCGCCTCATAATGAATTTCTTCCAGCTTATCGCGGAAATGTTCGGTATGGAAAAAAGAAAAACCATTTATATCATGTCAAAAATTTATGCACACACATATACACACACACAAACACACACACACACACACGTACAAATACACACACATATATAAAATCAGATAGATATTACAAGAAGCCAGATTTAGAAGTTCGAAAATAAAACTGAATCAAGTATTCCAGAAAATCACCATCGAAACTCAAATATTATACAGTTATCAACAACTGATAAACCAATGACAATGACAGACAACTTGACAAGCCATCACGTTTGAAGAAAAATCAACTTTAACGTTAGCAGAAGTGGACAAAAAGAGAATTATAAGTCTGAGTGTATGTGTGTGAATGAATGTATGTGCCTGCGCGCAAGTTTGTGCTTTCATGTGTATATGAGCGTGTCATATACAGTCATACATATATATACATACATGCATATATATAGATATACAGACAGATTCGCACTCATATATGATTACATAGATATCAATGACAAATTAAATTAACAAATTATATTGTATTGTCATGTAAACATCATATTTTAAAATGATATCACGACACTTCACCTTTTTCTTTCATTCATTCTTTACATATAGCACCTTGCATGTTTATTTACCTTCTAGTTTTGTTTCACTTGTTCATCAGATAACAAATTGCATGTCAAGTTTCTTGCAAATTCTTAACAGAAATGCTAATCATAATGACTATATTTTTCTCATCAAGATTTTGTAATCTTTTTGTAACACGACGCTGATTGCTGTTTGTCTGTGATTCTTAACATATGTCAAAATATTACTACGAATACGGAAAGACTGTTATAGTCGTATTTGTAGGAATATATATAAGATCATTTTGATAAGCATGTTTACAACTAGTTACATATAGAGGCGTCAATTTCTCTTCAGTTTAAGTCTAATCTAAATTGACAAATACATACCTTTGGTTGATTGAATGGCTGGAATGTCAGTTTAAGTTTCAAAATGAATTAGGATCTGTTTCTACCAGTGACGCTTCACAATACTAAAATATGCTTATTGATACAATATTGATATAGATATGCACACACACCATCACACGCTCAGACACGTACATACATAGGTATGTATGAATTTATATCAACATAGTTTTCCCCACAAATTCGACATCAGTGGACAATCTTTGTTATCTATACTTAGGATGCTGATGTAGTCAGAATTGCCATTTTGTTACCTCATTTTTACTATCGACGCTACTGGATGTAGCAAATGTTTTATAACATCATTACTTTTATTTACCTCAGTGATTACTTGTCGCAAAATAGTAAACGAATGTAATTATTTCAAATTTTGATAAAACATTACTAGTTTTGTATAATCAAATTTGTCGTTTAGTTCATTGTTGTTTAGTACATTAAATAGAAAAATAAACTATTTACACATACGACACATACGAATAGCATCACTTCAACATTTTATTCATCGTTTCCATTTCTTAATTCTGTTAGCATACACCTTAAAATTACAGCACAATGATATTCAGTTCTCCAGCTTAATATGTCTGCGATCATTGCACCAACAGCCGTACCTATATTGCTCGATAGAGAACTAACAATAATAACTGAAGGTGATTGTTGTGGAGCTTAGAGAGTAAACAAAAGGGAATAACGAGGAAAAACCTAACTGATATTATTTACTTGGCTACTGTGGCAAATTACACAGCATAACCCTACTCAACGTCACCCGTCAACATCAGGAAAATCTCTTTTCTATTATACCCTACGTATATATATATATATATATAT
>NC_068981.1:122400833-122403898 GCF_001194135.2 Octopus bimaculoides | reverse complement strand
AATATATATATAGGGGTTGGACAAAATAATGGAAACACATAGCATCATAGCAACATAATTTTGAGACATCTATAAAACTATCAAAAACTTGTTTATTTTTATATTTTTCGATTTATTATTAGTGTTGCTTAATATGTTTTTCTAAACTTCCTGTTTCTTTTCAGATATCACCAGAAAAAGGTAATTAAAATGCATTGAAATGACAGATGTATCGGAATTTCCAAGAGATCAGATTGTTGGTGCTGGTATGGCATGTGATAGCGTAACGAAAACAGCCGAAATGTTTGGTGCATCAAGAAGTACTGTCTCGAAAGTAATGTCAGCCTTTGAGAAAGAGGGAAAAACCTCATCTTCGAAACAAAAAAACGAGAACTTTCAGATAGGGACCGCCGAATCGTTAGAAAGGATCACAAAATTACAGCTCCCAAAATTACTGCAGAGCTTAATGACCACCTCCAGAAACCAATTTCCACAAAACGTGTTCGCCGGGAGCTGCATAGAGCCGGATTTCATGGGAGAGCTGTAATCAGAAAATCACTACTTTCAAGATCAAACGTTGCAAAACGTTTAGAGTGGAGTTAAACCCTACATAATTGGTCCCTAGAGCAGTGGAAGAATGTTATTTACTCGGGAAAGTCATCCTTTACCTTATTTCCGACCACCAGCCAAGTATACGTGTAGAGACAGCCAAAAGAAGCATTTGACCCAGACTGCTTTCCTCCAACTGTTAAACGTGGAGGATCTGTGAGGATCTGGCGGGGGAGGGGGGCTATATGTTAGAAATCAGGCGACCCAACGGTTTCCCTTCATGGCAGAATTAATAGTCAAGACTATTTAAGCATTTTATCTAATCAAATTCATCTTATAGTTGCGGAACTGTTTCCAGAAGGGAATGTTATCCTTCAGGAAGAAAATGCACAAATTCACACAGCTAAAGTTATTACTGTATGGCACGAGGGATATTCTAGCGAAGTTGACCATCTTATCTGTCCGTTGGTCAATTCGTATTAATATTATCGTCTCCGAAAGGATGAAAGCCAAAGTCGACCTCAGTGGAATTTGAATTCAGAAAGTAAAGACAGACGAAAAATCATTTTCATATTAGCTGATGCAGCAAAACCCGGACCAGATTACTTTTTCTTATTTCTTGTTTTTAAGAAGCAATACGTGAAATTAATACTTTTGGCACATATTCCTTATATAATAGCCTCATTTCCTTTTGAATTTGTTGAAAAGATTAGCACCACGACACTCGTCTTGATGAGTTCTATGATATGAATTAAAAACAAAAGCAAAATTTTTACACAAAAACAATGTTACGGCTTTGAATTTGCTTTTAGGCGTTACCACCTATTCGGAACGTTTAGTCCCGTTGAGTTTTTACTTCAGCTTCAGTTTATTATATATATCATGGGATTCCTGTTGTCGAGATGTATTAGAAAATTTAAATATATTTTTCTTTTGAAAGAAGAAGGATATTTGGGGTCAAAGTCGATTTCAGGCGTTAATCTTCTTTATTTCGCCAGTTTTTATCTCAGTACTTTTTCTCCACTGAGTATGTTTGCATATCACTAAGAAGTATGGATTCCTTTCGTCGAGATCTATCATAGAAATCAAAATAAAATAAAGATTTAAAAAGAAAATATTTAACTCAAAGTCGATTTCAGACGTTATTCTGTTTGTGACCTCACATAATTATTTTCGTACTGAATCAGCTAGAAAGGTAGCTTTTGATGTGAACAATCGAAAAATGCAAACATCATCTAATTTGGTTAAAAACTGGGTTAGTGACAAAGCCATGAAGAGGTTGTGAGTAAGTAAATATTGAACATAAGTATATTATTCATACACGTCCGTGGATGAATATTTTTTGAAAAGATTAGCACGACGACACTCGAATACATGAGTTCCATCAGATGAGGGAAAACAAAACTTTAGTCTCTGAAATGGATTTTAGGCGTTACCAGTTTTCTCAGCTAATTTGAACACAGTAGTTTTTATTATTTTGTTTTTTTATATATATAAATAATTGTCATCATCGGATTCCTCTAGTAAAGAGCTATCAGAAAAGTTGACTTTAAATATAGTCTTCTTTTGAAATGAGAATAATATTTGGATTGAAAGTCAATTTCAGGCGATAGTTCCTTTTTTATGTGAAATAGGTATATAAAAGATTAACAAAACGATTAAAAACTGAGTTAGTGGCAAAGCCTAGAAGTGGTCGCGAGTGAGTAAATGTTGACCTTAAAAATATTCTCACACACTACCGTGAAAATTATATATATATATATATGAACACAAAAACACAAACATACTTACATATAAGAAGAGAATGGATCTTTAATTTTAATATGTACTGTAATATCCGATATACAGTTTTGTTAATTATTTATATCTTTATTATCTTTATTGTTTTACTTTACTTTTCTTGTTTTAGAGCTAAAATCGATGATTAACATGAAAATTATCACTTCTAAAACATGCGTGATACTTTCACACATACATTTCAAATTTATGTATATTATCTTCTTTGAAATTATGATTAATAAACAAAACGAAGTCCCAAAAGCATTCAGATAATTTAATTAATATCAATTGATTTCACAGAAATCTGATTGAATTATTAATTTTAAATAATTATAAACGAATAAATTCGTACTGTACCTGGAGATAATTTATCTCCTTCTTGAAAAAGATACTTCAATAAATTTGAATACTAACATTATAACATAGATCTCTGGACTGAGAATTTTATATTTTCCTTGTGTGAACACAAGCTTTAAACTATGAAGATTATTCTGATTTAAATAGCAAAAATCCATTAAGCTTCAGCAAACATCACGTGAGTTTAATAAAACTTTTTTTTAAAAAATACATACCTAAAGAAGTAATTTGTGATTTATTTCTATTTTGTAACATGCAGAAAACGTTGTTTTTGAACATATATGTCAATATGGACAGCGTGATATATTAAAATGTTTTAACACCCAGTTGGTTTTTAGATTCAGATGTTGCACTGAAGCTATAGCATGTGCGTGGTAGGACAATTTTGTGTGTGTGTGTGT
>NC_068981.1:122397783-122400091 GCF_001194135.2 Octopus bimaculoides | reverse complement strand
TGTGTGTGTGTGTGTGTGTGTGTGTGTGTGTGTGTTTGTGTGTGTGTGTGTGTATGTGTTCATACATACATCCATATGCGTGCGTTTGCACATGTGTGTATGTGTGTGTGTATGTGTGTGAATTCATGTGTGTCTGTATGTGTGCAAACAAAACACCGACAGCATAATTGTCTAGAGAAGCATTAAATGTAAAAGAATTTATATTCTCATAATTGCAATCCGCCCTCAAATGGACTTGAGATATAGAGGTAATATTCTCAAATCATAATCATGTTTTAGTAATTTCTTATATAATTTTAATGTCACATTACGTGTCATTATCCCTTTGCACTGATGTCCGGCTGTTTGCCCTCATTTATTGGTCATGAAACTATAAGTAAAAAAAGAACTATTTTACGAACTAAAGAGAAATATGACGAGACTATACTGTTGTTGAATTATCAGTTTCGATAATGCTTCATCACAGTAATTCCTAGTCATTGTCGTGTGGTATGGGAAAAAACCCTTTTGCCTTTTATCATGTGAGATTAATGTCTGACTGATGAATTTTTTAAATCTTGTGACAAACTCATTCGATTACGATTACCACTGTTGAGACATATGAATTTATTACAAAGTTCTTTCTTTCTAGCCATGAAACGTCACTCATGTACTTTAGAGTTTGTCCTACATATTTATGAACTTTGACCTGATAAAATAAATGAGAATTCTTTGGAAGTGAAGTGATCATTTAAAATATTGAACATCTGAAAACTGTTAGGCAATAATACACAGTGTATTAGGCAATAATACACAATGTATTTTAAAATATATTGTTAAAAACAATTTACAAGGAATTGTTTGACGAATATTGTATAGATGGAAGTAAGAAAATGTAGCTGCTGCATATTTGAAGTGATAATGGAAAAGCAGTAGAAATGCTATGTGTTGATAAAATGTAATATATTTAGTCTATTGAAGAAGCTTTGAAAGATAAAATGTATTTGGATTGAAGATGATAGTAATAATCAGTAGAACATACAAAGACCAAGAGTAATACTACTACTACTACTACTACTACTACTACTACTACTACTACTACTACTACTACTAATAATAATAATAATAATAATAATAATAATAATAATGATAATAATAATGATGATGATGATGATGATGATGATGATGTTGATGATGATGATGATGATGATGATGATGATGATGATGATGATGATGATGATGATGATGATGATAGTAATAATAATAATAATGACAATAATGATAATAATAATAATAATAATAATAATAATAATAATAATAATAATAATAATAATAATAATAATAATAATAATAATAATAATAATAATAATAATTATAATATGAGATACGTAGCACAAGGTAAGTAAACAATGCTATTGTTAGTCAGGAACTAGGGAGTATTGAAAGCAGAAAAAAGGTAAAACAAATGAAGAATTACAAAAAAAGACTCGTAGAATAATTACGCAACAAGGGACTACACAATCAATTCCATGTAGCCACAACAGAAGCAGCAGGGAAAAGCAGGTGGGATTGGTTGAAAAAAGGAACACTAAAAAAGGATATGGACAGCATTATGCTAGCAGCGCGAGACCAAGGTTTCACCAAGAAATGGAGGCTCAACCTTAGGAATTTGCAAGTGTCTCTACTGTGCCGCATCTGTAATAGTGTGGATAAAACCATTGACCATATCACAAACAAATGTCCTAGACTTGCCCAAAACCACTACATCGTGAGGCAACACGATCAGGTAGCAAAAGTGCTACATTTGGAACAGTGCGAAAAGTGGGGGTTACAGAGAGACAAAACGCGGTATGAGCACAGACTCCAGGGAGAGGCAGATACTAGAAAAATCCTGTAGGGTTTCCCTATTCACACTGATCTGGTGCTAGAGCATAACAGAGCAGACTTAGTGGTGGACACGTTGCGCCATATGTACTCGTAGTTGATGTTGCATGACCCTTTGATCCACGAATAATCAAGAAGGAAGGCGAAAAAATAGCTGAATATAACCCTCTTAAGTACGAAATAGCCCTGTTATGGAAACTGAAGAAGGTGAAGGTAGTACCAATTATTTTTCAGTCTTTGGGAAGAGTATTAGAAGGCATCAAGAGGAATATCAAGGAAATTGGAAGAGAGTGCCAAGTAGAACTGGCACGACCAGAATAATCAGGAAAGTATCACATACCTGAAAAGAATGGATAGCATGGTACCGTAGGCTGCAGTTAGCAAAGCCGCTACGCATGCAAGACTCTAGGAGTTTCAATATAAAGTGTGATTGTTATTATTATTA
>NC_068981.1:122396034-122396986 GCF_001194135.2 Octopus bimaculoides | reverse complement strand
CACAAAATTATATATGTTGGGAAATATGCACTATAACCTTTGATATTAGAAACTACGTTCATTTTTTCTGATGATAGAAAGATAACAGTTTCTATTTATCTGAAATCGATGTCGGTGGATTAAAGGCGTCGTAAAACATGCAGTTTGTACTGCTATGCACGTATAACGATCTTAATCGACGAAGGCAAATGGAAGTGAGGTCCATTTCTCATTGAAATCATATTACTGAAAATACGACATAAGACATGCTCTCTTACTTAATTCGTAAGGAAAAAGTACTCTCTTTGTATGGCAGAAATCATTCGCACACAAATGTATCAAAGTACATGATCCCGAGGCAATATGGGAACGGATAACACAATGTTTATATGAAAGTAAAATGCTCAACAAATACATGTTTTGCAGGCATGTCGAGTACAGTTCAGCTGCAGGATCTACTTTCACTTAGGTCACACGCTTTGTTAAAGATTGTATATCACATTAATCAAGCGTTTTCTGATTACATTCTGAAAATGATTCCTTTTGAAATTATTTTCATTGCATCAAACATCCTAGCAGATCAAAAGTATTCTACGCGTTTCAAATACCTATATATGCTTCTTGATTCTCTATACTGAATTCACTAAAATTTCATATATTCCTTGTAAAGATAATATATAGGAGGAGCCAATCGAATACAACTATTCAAATAAGCATAGAGACTGGTATGCTAAACAAAGTTTTCTATCTTGCCGTCTGTCCAGTTAAAGGTTCAAATTAAAGGAGAATATTGATGACTGGTAGTCAAACCTTTTGGCTGGCTATGAGGATTCAAACTATTCATTCCACAACCATCAAATTATAACTATCTATCTATCTATCTATCTATCTATCTATCTATCTATCTATCTATCTATCTATCTATTTATCTATCTATCTATCTATCTATCTCCCTCTCTCTCTCTCTCTCTCT
>NC_068981.1:122392284-122395980 GCF_001194135.2 Octopus bimaculoides | reverse complement strand
TATATATATATATATATATATATATATATATATATATATATGGGTATAACAAAATTACGGATTAAGAAAACACATTTTAGTTGTTAAATTCACCTTACAAAGCCGACAGTCGTTTCTGTTGAGATACAGAAAATATCATTTAAATTGATATACCTGAAAATACATGTTAACGTTTTGAAGGCGATCCAAAATTTGCTAAATCCAAAGTAAGCAAAGAAAAAATTTCGAGTACGTAAAGAGCGTTAAGAAGAAATATAATCTGAAAATCTATGTTTGCAGCAACTCTTGGTGACGCCAGTGTATAACGAAAGAATAATAAAGTAAACATAGAAGTACTACGTCACTACAATTAGTTATCTAGTTACATATATCTGGTAGCCAAGGGTTACCCGAAACGCAATATATTGCAAGCTATTACAAAGTTGGATATTTCATGATGCGGAATAGCCACAATAAAAGTATGTTAAAATACACAACACAATAGGAGAAAATGACAAAATACTGACAATCGAGTTTATACTCATCTCAGATTAATACTGGGAAGTCATATAGTTGTAGAAAAGCATCATAGAAAATATCAATTCAAACTCATTGTAAACACCACACAAAGTCAACCCAGAAACATACAGCTGAATATAAGTGCATGTTTATGTGTGTGTGTGTGTGTGTGTGTGTGTGTGTGTGTGTGTGTGTGGATGTGTGTGTGTGTGTAGGTGTGTGTGTGTGTGTGTGTAAGCTTTAAATGCGTTTTTTAAAACCACAACATTGCAAGTTATAAAAGATTAATTATACATATAGTTGGTTAATAGTAGTATTACATGGTATTCAAATATTTAAATACTTCCTGGCTAAGATACCTTCCTAAGGAAATCTACCAAAAGGTGTTGATAGCTGGGCTGGCAGCATTGTGATTATCGTGCCTTCTCATCTCCTTTCTTGAAATAGTTCCCACGGTATATTTGCACTTTATTCAGATTATTTCCTCTTTCTCAAAATTTCTTTGCTCTGACGTTATATCATTAATCGTATTATCTACAGGTAATATAGTCTGTATATCGACACCACATCTGCGCAGGTGTCCTGAAATATTGAAATACCAGGAAATAATATCAACCATTGGTATGTTTTATTGATGCTTTAGAACTTCCTTTGTTTTAGGTGTAAAAGATATTTCAACCACACACATACATTCACTCACAAGACACACACACGTATATATATATATATATATATATATATATATATGTGTGTGTGTGTGTGTGTGTGTGTGTGTGTGTGTGTGTGTGTGTGTGTGTGTGTGTGTGTGTGTGTGTGTGTGTGTGTGTGTGTGTGTGTGTGTGTGTGTCTGTGTGTAACAGGCGTGTATTGAATATACGGTCCATTATATACTTTGGAATACGTGAGAGGCAGATACCGAGAGAGGTGAATCATGAATAAATAAATAACAAACGATGGATATGTGTCTGTTCACTATATTTCCAAAGAATTTGCATATTTACTGACTCCACGATCGACGCTGATCGCAAAATGAATTTGTAAAGTCAAAACAAAACAAAGACAGGTGGTTTTGTATGAGGGGGCATCTACGACATATATTGGAGGGATATATTTAAGATTTATAGTCTTGAAGATGTTAGTCGGCATGTTTAGAGAGGGAAGGGAAAACAGACAGCCGAACGTCTCCTCTCCATAATTAAGAAAGAGGTAGTTCTTTTTATGTGAGGAATTTTCTTCAATGTCCTTAATTGTATAATTCGTATATTCATCTGAAGAAAACGGTTTTTGATAATGATAGCTATTTATTTATAATTCACTTCTCTTGAAACCTGCTCCACGGGTGTTCGGAAGTATAATAAGAAAAAGAAGAAATTCCTTTCTACTCTAGTTCCAAGGTCTGAAATTTCTGGGGACGGTGCAGTCGATTTATTGACCTCGAAAATATGAAAAGCAAAGTCGACCTCGGCGGAATTTGAACACAGAACGTAAAGGTTGATGAAATATCGCTAAGCTTTTCGCCTGGTGTGCTACTGTTTCTGCCAGCTCGCCGCCTTAAGAAAAAAAAATCAATATTAAGTTAATGACCTAATTTGATTTTTGTTATAGCATCCATTGTTCAGAGAAATACGGATATGTTAAGTTTATTTTTTCAGGATAGATGGAGAGAAGGTTTCCATTCAAATGATGCGTATACATATGGTATGTGCAAGAATTTACGTCATAATGTACTTTCATAAATACAGTAAATTTTACAGCACTATAAAACCGACACAAATATATGAATGGATATATATTAGTGGAATAAAAGACGATGACGATGAAAACAATTATCAATTCTTTCCACTAAACATATAATGTTAATAAATTTAATCGAAAAGAATATGAATATGCATAATTGAATAAGAGAGCTGGGGAGATGCACACAGTGACATAAAACAATATTATTGGTAATATAATATTTTGGAAATTGGGTGTGCGGCTGTGTTTTCCTGTGTAAATTTCAATATGTCATTTGGAATATGTATAGACAGTAGATTTGTTAGGAAAACGCTCAAATCCATGGGATTTTTCCATTTTCCCGATTGTTTCTTAATGCATTATTTACAGGAAGGCAAATATTAGCGATTACTATCAGCACATTGAAAAGAAATTAATAAAAAATAACTTAGACAATGATGCACTTAATTAACAAGGTAAACTCGTTGAGCATCATATAATGAATAGATACTTTGTCGCAAAACATAATCGTGCATGTATATGCATAAATCTCTCTCTCTCTCTCTCTCTCTCTCTCTCTCCAAATATATATATATATATATATATATATATATGGCTTTAATGCACATACACATACGTTGAATGATAGGCATTTACGAATAGTTTGAGAAAACCATCTGAACATTTCAAATTGTGAAAGTGTCACCTATTTCTACCTTTCAGTATATTTCATAACTTCAAATGACAGTAAAACTCTAAATTAGTTTCGTGACATATCAGTAATGATGTAACGGTCATTAAGCAACAAACTGGATGGAAATTGTTAATATATGTTATGTTTCAGGTTAGAGTGGTCGATTAGACTGCCCATCTGCTAATGATTGATTAATTTAGATTAACGTAGCATCTTAAAAATGTGCGGATGCAAATAGTTTTAAAATACTGATGCTTATAACTAACCATGCTTCAATTGTAACTTACATCGACTTGTTATTACACTCAGGCTGACTTGTTTTTAACTGTCGTCTTTCGAAATGTTCGATTTTATTATAAATTTCAGCAATTTCAGATTATCAAATCTTATAGATAATCATTCTCTTCACTAACACTTGCAGTATTCTTACATTTGACGATACAAAACACGGAATTAAATTCAGACTGTATGAGCTTGTAATTATTATTGATACCTTTAGTATAATATCAATAATAGTGATCAACCTAAACCAAGATATACATATAATTACGCCAATGAAATTTAATATTTCTAGAAGGCATTCAGCTAATATATGTAAACACTTCATGATTTAAATGCCTTCCTTTCACGAACGATATATCACACAAAGGGACATTATTGAGAGAAAAGGTAGCACGCCGGACAAAATGTTTAACGGCATTTGTCTGTCTTTACGTTCTCAGTCCAAATTCCGCTGAGTTGCCTTTCATCATTTTGGGACGATGAAATAAGTATCAGTTAAGCATTGA
>NC_068981.1:122384167-122392274 GCF_001194135.2 Octopus bimaculoides | reverse complement strand
AAAAGGCAGCAGCCCTACCCTGCCAAATTTTCAGGTCTTCTTCATATAATAGTAAGGATTATTATTATTATTATTATTATTATTATTATTATTATTATTACTATTATTATTATTAATGAGGTCAGATGGTAGAAAATTATCACACAATAATAAAATGTTTAATAGTATTTCGGCCATCTTTACTTTCTGAGTTCAAATTGCAATGATGCCGTCTTTGCCTTTTATTTCTTCCGGGTCGACAAACATTACTACCTATTAGGTATTGGGAACGGTGAGATCGATTAACACCGTACTATAAAGATTTAGGCATTGTGCCCCTTGTAAAAATGAGGATTATTGTTATCACCATCATCATTGTCGTCATCTTCATTACTATGTTATCAGCCTATCAGCCTAAGGCTTCAAGCTGGCAGAACTTTTAACATTTTAAATGCTTAGCGAAATTTCGCCCCTCTTCACGTTCTCAGTTCAAATTCCACTGAGGTCAAATTTATCTTTAATCTTTTCGAGAACGATAAAATCTGCAGCAATTGAGTCCTGGGGTCGATGTAATCGACTACCCACTGCCTCCAAATTGCTGTCCTCGTGCCAAAATTTGAAATCATTATTGTGTTACCAACATAAAAGAGCCAGCGCAGTGGAATACGAGGCAATATTTACCAGCAAAAATAACCACTCTATATTCCTTAAAATGTCAGTTTCTGGTATATGCTATATCATTTGACATACAATATTGAAATATTATCAGTTAAAAATAAAATGTCTTTACTCATCACGCAGTCCCCAGACCGGTAATTTCTATAGTAAATGTTATATGAAGAAATGGACTAATGAATAAAATTTTATCAAATCGTATTTCGAAATATTTTGCTTCTGCTTATAATTTCTCTTAACGCAACTTGTTTGTACAGCAACAAATCCGATATTATGGTATCTATTTCAAAACCAATATAGACGGAATATTTTTCATCATTGCATCTCATTTCCGTTCTCAAATTTCTCTTGGTGTCCATAAATATCTATGAATTGTATGAACATCAGGAAATTTGAGGGCGAGGAAGCTTTAAAAGTACGCCGTATTAGATGAAGATTGACTTCTTACAATTTCATTAAATCTTTTCCTACGTGTCATGCGTTGACTGTTATTAATTTTTTTTTAGAAGAATCAGAACAAAATTACAAGAATAACAATAAATTAACCCTTCAGAGATGCATGGATGGTACACATCCAAAAATAATTCGTTGTTTTCCCTTCAAAGTTTACTAGGTTCATAGTGACATTCTTGATTCCTCCCCATCTACAATTATTTTCTGGGGATCAGGCTTATAGACTGTTCCAGTACAGATTAAATTGTTTGCCTTGTAAAATCAAAAATCAGTATTTTGTACACTCATACCAATACTGCCTAGTTCTACGATACAACAGTTGACATTCTTTAGTACCAGATCATAACTAAACACATATACGTATGATTTTAAAATCGTTTCTAATCGTGTCATTATTTTTACATTTTAATGCAGTTTGTATCTAGAGCCACATATGTGTCGATGGCATCCTTTGTGAAGACGAATTTGAAGGAGGATTTGATCGATATTTCTATACAGTCGAACACATCTTTGTTATAGCATATTGTGAACTTGTTTGTTATGGATAGCCAGGGAGTTATAGGTAGTTATCCCCTACTTTGCATAGAACATTGAAACCAAAACTGGGGGAGAGAAATGCATAGAAAACATGAAGATAAAGAATAGGGAAAAAATAACATTACCATATATTTGGATGTTACTTTAACTTCTCTCAAAAATATAAAGCAAATTTGCGCAAGGCACACCTAGAACAAACCCTGTAACATATTCTATATTAAGATCCAATGTCAGCTATTTTATCAACTACTGTAAAATATTACTTAATATGTAATAAGGAATACCATGTGATACACTATGATATATAAGGTAGGTTGCAATAATGTTGGGAATATCTAAATTAGGGATTGAATTTGATACTTATGCCTTAAATGTCTTAAATGTAATACTTGCATACGGCACTCAGTAACACATTTCTCCATAAAGTCAAGCATTCCACAGTATGTTTTTTTTTCGTATTCTACTTAATCCAAACAAATATACAATTAGCAATTATACGATTCACTTACTATTTTCTCAAACTTCTCAGATATTGACAACCAATCAACTTAGAAAAGCATTCATTAGAAAATACTATTGTAAAGTATTTAAACAAACGATTTTCATAACATTACATATTAAACATAGAAGCTTCTCTTACTCCATTCGCCACTTTCACAGTCTATGTATCACTGTAGCTAGCTTGGACTACTCGCTTTCTGTCTTCGAATGATTCCCTTCATTTTCTTTTAAATCCCTCCCGATATCTATATCGCTTGCTGGCTCTGTCATCTTTCATTCAATACATAATTTTAGCTACCTACATTTCAATTTTGCTCTCCGATTTCATGGCTATAACTGCGAGTTTGTGCGTGTGTGAGCGTGTGAGTCTAGTTGTGCTATCCCCTGTCAGTTGGTCGATATATTTGTTAAAACTTCGCCGCCCTGTTTCTCCTCTTTTCTTCCGATTTCTAGGTCCTATTTAGCTTTCACAGATTTTTTTTTTTACTCTCCCTCTCTTTTCCTTCTCTTTAACAGTTTCTGTCTTTCTCTTACTCTCTATCTATATTATATACATGCATGTTTCTCTGTGTGTATGTGTTGATGCATGTGTCTTTGTATGTGCGCGTGCGCGAGTGTAACTATTATTCGCAATTTATTCAGAACCTTTCCTCTTAGTCTTTCTTTTTCTTATTTTCGCGTATTTGTGTAAAATCTTTCCAACGGAAATTAGTAATCTGATACATCTCTTTAAAATGTTTTATTCTGTTTATTTGGCTTCTTTATTCACTCCTTCACAATTTGCAACTAACATTTTTCAATTATTTTTTCTTCTTTTCTCCTCTCTACAAGCATTGTCCCAACAAATATTCCAAAGATCTCCCGAACTTAGCAGTCACCTGATATTAGCAAAGAAATCAAAAAAATTAATAAAAACGGAAATGATATATTAACAATGAAATCTTATTTATTTTGGATGCCAGTATATTCATATTTATTTCTTAAATGTTGTTGTATTTACTTCCATGGTTTTAACAGTAAGCTTAAACCGCTCAAAAATATCCTCCAATCCATGGTTTATAATGCAGAAAAAAATTATAAATCACTGAACATAAAAGCAAACGGTATATACAAATGATGAATGAATAAATAATATATTATCCAATGATTATTATGCTCTGAGGTAGTATTATACAACACAAACTGTGAATTTTAAAATGCAATGGTATCAAATCAAAATTCTTCATACGAATCCATCGCTTTGAGCATGATTGCATGTAAATTATAAGGAAGAGAAAGGGTAAAAGAAACTTATACAGTGGGAAATAATTTTAAAGTCTGCCACCAACTGTGACAATAGCTGGCAATCATAACACCGCTACATGAGTGCTTACATGCTGAACTAAACTTCAGTGGAAAGCACGATTTGCATATCTAAAAATAATAGCATTGTTATACTGAAATGAGCGATCAGCTTGAGGCACACATTAATTTAACGTATCGATATTGTGCGCCAGTTCCCATCGTTACTTTATCTTGCGTTGGCAGTGGTATTGTGCATTATATTACGTTATGCAACATTTCCATAAGAATACAAAACACATAAGCGACGAAGATGAAGCCAAAAAACTCACACAAAACTATAAAATATACTGAAACATCTTTCTTATTGGAAATATATTCCAGACGTTACGAGAGAGTGGAAGACAGGCGACAAGTTAAAATTTCAATACAATATATTGCCAAGCGGTATATCACATATTCATGAGTTATGAGCAATGCACAGCGAACCACTGCTCACTGTTGAGTAACTAGAAGTGAACCGCAACGAATTGTTCAGCAAATAATCTCAATGCTCGTCAGGGTTCACTCGCGACTATACAACAGTGACATTTGCCATATTTGCATATCAGAATGATGTCAACCTTTTGCGTACGGTAATGTATGTTAGTGTATACCAAGACAAGTGACTATAAACGTGATATAAATATAATATTGTATATTTTTGAAATTTTATCAAATCTGTGAAAAACAATTAGATTTATTCATTGGACATTTCGTCACATGAGATATTTATAATAGATCAACCATCGATTACTGCAGTATTCAGCGAATGAAACAGGAAATTTGGGATAGAAATACTGAGATAAAGGTTAAAAAATATATATAACTAAGATTCGATGAAGAGCATATTGATCATATCGACTTTAAAGCATCTCTCCCTAATCCAATACGTCTGCATCGCAATAATGTATAGCTGTTATCGCACCAGAAATATATTTAGCTGCATTTCTTCCGACATTGCGTTCCTAGGTCAAATACTGCTGTGGTTGACATTGCCTCTTATCCATCCGTGTTCGATAAAATAAGTACTGTCTTAATACTGGGATCGATGTAAACGTCTTCTCCCTCCTCTGAAATTGTTGACCGTGTACTAAGTTTTATAAACAATGATATATATGTTAACTTTATTAATTGCTGGAATATTTCGTGAGTAACATTTACCATGCAACCGTCAAATTACATATATATTATTGTGTATTTTCTTCTCAAACCAGTTGTAATGATTGTCAGTCATTATGATCTCTTACACAAACTCTGTGATCATATTTATAAACCATCGTATGTATTAATCCAGGTATGACAAACGCATATATGATTTGTGCATTATTACACTATTATACTTTTAATACACTCACATATAAGTATACCTGTGTGCGTATGTACGCATATATGTATGTGTTTGTTGGAAGTCGACCTCCGACAAAACAAGGATATTTTATTTGAAAACCTGAGATAACTACGATCATTCGATAATAGGGCGAAATTTCGAACACATTACAAACAAACACCGTGAGGCAAAACGTTTAATTTTATAACGACTATACCAGTTGGTCTCACACAGATATACATGCACGCAGGTACACATACACAAACACACACACTAACACATACACAAACATATATACACTCAAACACACACATATATAAATAGACTCTCACACACAAATAATATATACATATAAGAAACGCACGTATACATACAGAGATGGATATATACGTATGTGTGTTTGCGCACGTGTGTATGTATGTATGTATGTATGTATATATATGTGTGTGTGCGAGCGTGTGTTGATATGCTTTTATTCTTTTAAGTAAATGGTAACAATGAAATCTGGTATGTGACTAATCATTATATTTTGTATCTTTTCATTTGTCTTGCTCGCTTACGTTCTGGCGTTTCGCCGAATTTTCTTGAGAACAATTTTTTCTTAGTGGTCAGACCATATGGGATTCACATTCAGCATATTGGATGTCGCACTTATATGTATGTATTAATTTTATGAATCTTCAGATTTTTCAATATTCTAGGCCACTGGTTTCAAATTGATATTAATCAAATAAATATCAATTTTTTGCCCTTATTATATATATATATATATATCGAAATAATCACAAAAACCCGAACGATAAAAACTGACATCATAGTGACTTAGGCGTCATTGTGATATATGAAACTATATTCTATAGGAAGCAACTGTCCGGATAGTCATCGAAAATGTGCCAATATCCAACGAATAAGGAGCAAAAGAAGAAATAAGGAAAACGTAGAAATATGAATTTATTCTTATTTTTTGGAGTGAGAACGAAAAGAAATATGTAAAAAGAGAAACACAGAAATAAAAGTACAGTCATTAAGCCCACACTCGCAAAGAGATGCACGAGAAAGATGAGGGAAAATAATGAATAGAAATATGAAAATACGGAAATGGACACAGATAAAATTTAGGCACCGTGGCAGTGGCTAAAATATAGAGGTAAACATTTCAAATTTAAGATCTGATTACAGATAAAGATAAAGAAACAAACCGTAAGTGATTCTGGTCATTGATATTGGAACGCACCACCTTTGGCAAGTCTTCTAGCAACACCGACTTACTATCATATGTAAACAAGCATCCAAATACAAGCGCACGCACACTCAGACACACATACACACGCACATGCTTACATATACACGCGGAGAAATTGAGACACATATATATAAAGAGACGTAGAAATATACTTACAAATAACTTAGCTGAGCATATAGCTTGTACATATACTTATATAGACATATAAAAGCATACATGCTTATAAACAGACGGGCAAAGGTATACGCATACTCTCAGATGGTATGTATATACAAAACAGGGAGAAAGAGAGGAGGAGGATAAAAAATATGTAGGGTATTAACTTGTGATCTTGAAAGGTATTATGGGTATAATAAACAAGTGTTGTAAAAGGATAACTCAAAAGAAATTATTGATTGGATGAAACACAAAATATAACAAAATTAAATGAAATAAAGTGAGTTAAATATAGAACAATAAGTTAAGATAAGGTGAATGAGAGACATGCAAAGAGAGAGGAAAGAAAGATATCGTGAAATGATGTCAAATAAGATTTTGAAATATATATGAATTAGAAAACTATATGTAATTGGTAAGGAATGTGGATATTAAATGGTGAAACGATATCAAAGCAGAGAAATCGAAAGCATAGCTATTCAAAATATAGGTCTCGAATAGGATTCTTTATTGGATCTCTGGATTAGTGTTAGGCGAAATCGAGCGTAGGTCAGAGATCAGAGTGTCCCTCGGGATCGAACCGCAACTCACTGAGTAAGTCACAGCTGCAGTACTGCGGGGATGTGATTCAAATGCCAAAGGAAACAATCACAAGGCGAATTCTCCAAGCCTAGTTGTTCCTACGAAGACCGACGGATAGACCGGTATTGATATTGTAAAATATCTATTATTTCAGTTGGTTCCTATTGCGAATGCAGTTGGAAAATATGATGACAGTTGTTTCTGATATGAACCGATAGAGAAGGTGGCTGAGGACTCTCTCCACTACTAGAAGATGGACGGATATATAAGGAATAGTTAATTTGAGAGACGTATAGCCTAATGAATTTACATGAGAGGAGTTTTTAATAAGACAAGTCATCAAAAGTCATGTTAACATGTCAGACATGACGCTCAGAATGATTATATGTTAAGCGTGTAAAAGTTATTGTGAGAGAACGAGTAGTCAGCAGATTTTACCGAAACATGAAATATACAATAACGACACAAAAATATCAATATTGTTTTTTGTGTGGGCGATGGTATAAATTGCTGATAATAAGAATGTGGATAATAACGAAAAACAATGATGTAAAGTAGTATCCGTACTACAAATTATAATAATAAGTACAAGAAGAAGAAGAAGAAGGAGAAGAAGAAGAAGAAGAAGAAGAAGAAGAAGAAGAAGAAGAAGAAGAAGAAGAAGAAGAAGAAGAAGAAGAAGAAGAAGAAGAAGAAGAAGAAGAAGAAGAAGAAGAAGAAGAAGAAGAAGAAGTAGAAGAAAATTCTTTGAATGAGATTCTGGGTGATAAAACATATTCCATTTTAAATTTATTCAACCAGTTTAATTCTGAAAATTCAAACAGGGACAAACATGCACGTGCGCATAAAATTAATAACAGATAGCAATATCAAGGAAATATATAAATACACACACAACTGGTTTCTGCACACTTTCTGTCTACTAGTTCTGTGCAAATAAATTTCACTAACCGCAGCCAATACATGACTTAGATCCCACTCTTTGGGACTATTTGACTCCCGACTATGTGACTGTGAAGCGAACAACTTACTTGCAGAACCATTACGATTGATTAACCCCAAAAATTCGAGTCTTTCAATCATTTATATTTAGTGAATGATTTTTCAGATATCTTGCTAAAAATCCTATCGATTATATAATACAGTAAAAAAAAAAGTAATTATCCATAAACGTATTCACTGAAAAGGTGAAATATTTTAAGTTTGAGATGAATATAATGAAAATTATGCAGAAATTGTAAAAAGAAAAAGTAGATACAAAGTAGATTTAAAAGAAAGATAAAGAAACAATGCGAAAAACAGAAAATTATTAAGATTCTGAAACATTTCCA
>NC_068981.1:122383499-122384157 GCF_001194135.2 Octopus bimaculoides | reverse complement strand
GTGTGTGTGTGTGTGTGTGTGTGTGTGTGTGTGTGTGTGTGTGTGTGACATGAATAGAGAACAAGCCAATTGAAAAGTGAAAGATGCAGCATATGAAGTACTCGATTTATTTCTCCTCCCTTTAAATATTTTAATAGGTTTCGAAAAAAATATTCTTTCATTAAAAAAATCCATTGTCTATATATGTGCATATGTGTACGTGTGTATTTACGTTTGCGTGGATTATATATATATATAATATCAAAATATAAACTCCCATAGGAATTTACATACCGCACACAAGAAGCCTGTCTACCAACTCTGCACAGCTGTTTCCTCAGATAAATGAACTACAACTATAACACCCTACATATAGTTTTATTTTTATTTTTATATTCTTATTTCCCTTTACACTTCCTATATCCCTCCTTTTCCAATATAACTCCTTATATTGAACTCTACTATTTCCCCTTATTTAACTCTCTCATATCGTCTCTGATGAAGGAATATCCCTAATATCCCAGAAACAGCTATATGACAACTTTTCTCTTTATAAATGTCCTAACAATATTTTACACTGCATGGGCTTTGTTGTCTCTTTCTAGGTAACACACAAACACACACACACACACATACACACACATACACACGCACACACAGACACACATACACACACACA
>NC_068981.1:122382424-122383489 GCF_001194135.2 Octopus bimaculoides | reverse complement strand
ACACACACACACACACACACACACACACACACACACACACACACACACATATATATATATATATATATATATATATATATATATTTTTCATTTCATTTCAAAGTTTCAGCTCAGAGCTGCGGCCATGCTATACACGGAGATAGAGAGAGGTAGATGGATAGAAAGCTACCTAGCTAAATATACACATGTATATATATATGCGTATATAAATTGTAACAATTGATGTTGCGATTATTTCAACGATAACTGGATGTCTTCTGACATGCCTGCTTACACGTGGATTCTCAAGTGATAAAGCAACAACAATGAATGTCATGGGAAAAGATATATTGTAATTTATGAGCAGCGTTTGGCATGACAGCAACATATTTACTCTTAGAAATAACTGTTATTAAGAATGTAATCTAGTTCTATTTATATCACATGAGATTTGGAACCTCATGACATATGTAACCATGACACTGAGTCATGGTTATATATCCTAGGATAGAATCTGCCGAATTGAAATTATTTGTTTGTTGCCAGTAAGCGATGCTGTTACTATGAGCGTTTGCTTTGAACGTTGCCTTAGCTCAATTCGGTGCATATTTGTCAGCTTGGCAATTAAAGGTCTGTAATAGATTCATAATATAATTCGAATTAATATCAGGAGCCAGACAAGTATGTCATGTTGCATAATCCCCTAAATCTAGTTGGCAATGATTTATGATACTCAAAATTCAGCCTAAAATTGTGCAACATGTTAAATATAAGAATACAAAATATCCGCATTCACAATACAAAATATCTTTGTTCATGTGTGCTCTGAAAGCACGAAAATCAAACGCGATGCCTGGTCATATATCTAGATAAGCATCATGAGATTTTTTTTTTTTTTTTACGATTTTTTGAACTAATCTTATTGGTTTTCTTGTGTTGTTAATTGTATTTCTCTCAGGATCCACATGGCTTGCAATTTTTTCGAGATTATCTGCAAGCAACACCATGCCAAAGGTCTCCCTTTATAGGGGAACACGGATCTCAAACATATTGTTCAAACCCAAACTGATCGAGATACCGGGTATC
>NC_068981.1:122379659-122381808 GCF_001194135.2 Octopus bimaculoides | reverse complement strand
TATATATGTATATACATGCAGTTACATGTGTACATCTTTACATACTGTCATCTCTATGAAAGGTTCAAATCATTAATTTTCACGTAACTTTTAAAACAATTGACCAACTATTATTTATGCAAATATATGTAAACACCATGACGTTCTCTGGAGCACTTTTATGACTTTTCTAACATAACTATGCATAATACAGACACAGACAGAACGGTTTACACACACGCACACACATATATGCACGCACATATGCACACTCACACACACAGATACACACACATTTATATATCTGCATATGCGATTGCACTTATATGCGTTCGTTACGCATTTATCTTGTGTACAAAATATCAGCACTTAATTTAATAGGTACGCGTAATTTCTTGTGAAATTAGTGAAAATGATACTAATTTAATAAAGTTGTGAAAGGCTCTAATGCCATAGATGACACGTGGTTAAATAAATCTATGTTCAACTCTTATAGCTCTTGAATCTGTTTTCGTATACTTCTCACATAATAATTTATCGCTTGGTCTTCTGGATTTTAAGTTAAATGGACACTTTACCTTACACTACTATGTAAGCAATTATTATGTGAACTGACAACTGAGTCCTACAAGAAACTTACTCTGATATTTGTGAGTGTGTGTGTATGTTTATAATAACTTATGTACAAGTATGAAACTGCATATTCTAACAAATTTTCAATGTAAATCTTAATTATCTTCGCGGAAAGAAAGAAAGCAGGGGAGATACCTTGAAGAAATTTATTCGCCGTTAGAATACAATGAAAATGTGTTGGAGGAGAAGTATGGTATTACTGCAAGCACGAGTAAATAAAATCATTTGATGTTGCAGAAGAATTTGATGTGAGAATAAAAGGATGTTTTTAATACAGATTCAACAAAAAGCAAAAGAGTAAATTGTGGAAAATCACTGCCTTGTTTGTTTCTGGTGTTTTTTGATTGATTAAAATACAAATTGGTTCTAATTTTTCTACGTTTTATTTATATAGATCGCATACCTGCTGCTTCCCATGAGAATCTTTGAATGTTTTCAAACCATTTTGAAATTAAATTCTTTAGATGGAGTTAAACATACAGAAAGTGAAAGAATGTTAACACGGTGAAACCCACCACCAGTATAATAAATTTATATTATATACCGACCTTGAAAAACATATATATTTCTGCAAATTTTAATTTACTCGTATTATTATATTTACTAATCATCTTTTTATTAAAAATTTTGTCAATGGGGTATTTCAAATAGGATCTTGAACTGTTTGCAATATGTTACAAAGGAGAATTACGAATCAGATTTAAGAGATTTAAATTCCTACAACAAGACAAATGCATGTGCAAAGTTTTTTTTGCTTTATTAGTCTGTGTTCAGGTTTAGCTTGATCATAACATCACCGATTTTACAGGTAGATATTAACACATGTATACATAGAAAAAGAATGACTGGGACCTAGTTGGAGACATTTACGTTCTGAGATGAATAAAAATAAAATTTTCTTCTCAAGCCAATGCCAAGCTGATATGGGCCGGTTTCCCGGCTTGAATGGCGTATATATTCCCCACCTGGACTGAACGCCGGTCCTTCGCAGCATTACTCATTTTTGCCATCTAAAGGAACTGGATGAGGGTGAAATGAAGTGCTTGCTCAAGAACACAACGCGTCGCCTGGTCATGGAATCGAAACCACAATCTTGCGATCATTAGCCCAACACCTTAACAACTAAGCCGGACGTCTCCACAGGCTCTGAGACAGCATCTCATAAATATGTATTATTTTCATCATTGCGTTCAGAAATAGCTCAAACTTGTTGATTTTGGTTTTCTTTCTAAGAAGCGATTGGGCTCGACAAACTTGATCGACATCAAAATGTTCTAGTCATAATTATCTCGTCTTCTTGGCAGATGGTTTGTGAAGATAACTTAGTTTAGTGATCCCTATATTTTCAGTCGGTCAATCGACAACCTGATATGATTGAACCAAGAACCCCCCCCCCCCAATGCATATGTTAAAGAGCTGAAAGCTTCTAAAATATAAGTAAATGTGTATAACCTGTGTTACTCTATGTATTTCCTTTATCACTCTGTATATATCATTCTATCAATCTATACACATATAATCAATATATATATATATA
>NC_068981.1:122373796-122379465 GCF_001194135.2 Octopus bimaculoides | reverse complement strand
ATATATGCACACATTCATACAAGCAAGCATGCATATTGTGGGTGCGTGTGTGAGTGCGTGTGTGCGTGTGTCTGTGTGTCTCTGTGTGTGTGCACGCGCTCGCGCGTGTGTGTAGATATGTGCCTACACTATGGCGGCCGAGAATACACGTGGTTTGACCATATTCCTTTTAACGTGCGGTTTCAGAAAATCTGATGTCACACTTAAATCCAAATGATGCCTGCATTTATTTTTCAGAAACTACAACACAGTACTAGGACTTAAGTATTTTAGATCTAATATAATATATTACAAGTCTTCTGCGTTGAATGGACTTTCATATGTAACTATAACGTCTGAATTGTGATGAGTCATTTGTTTGCCAATTCAGTGAGATTTAAAATAAGTTGTTGCTAGAATCTCCACACAGAATTCCATACAATTTAATTTCACAAAATTGTTTCATTAGACATTGGACATTTGTAACGGTTAGCCTTGAATGATCTGTTATGTACCGAACACATTTGCGATGCAGTGTACATATTGGCATTCAGTAATTCATATTCAAGATAATGTTTAATAATACGTTTAAAGAGTGTCCTGTGTTTCAGTGGAAATAAATTGCTCAGTGCTTTTGCACATGTTTAAGCATGCGTGTTTATGCTCAAGTGTAATTAGGTAAATAAATAGTTTCACATTAAAATGGAATTCATTTCGTGAAACTGTGAAGTGTCTGAGAGGTCATTAAAGTGAGGTTTCATTCAATTAAGCTCTATGAAATAAGATTAATTAAACATCTATTATTTACTTCGCTGTTTTCAACATCATCTACAGATATAATTTAAAATGACTCGGAAAATGCAAATCACATTATCATATTTAATATATTAAGCAACACTTCCATCAATATATAATATGACATTTCGATATGGAAACAAAGAAACCAATATTAATAGCGCTTATGAATGAGATATATATGCATGCATTTTAGAAATATATCTGGAATATTCAGCAATATATCAAGTTCAAACTATACCAGATGAATTACTTTCATATTTCCACACCAAATAACGTCAACACTGCAATAGGTCATTTTGGAGACCTTGAGCCAAAAGATATGTGAGAAAAATGTATAGAAGCCCAGGTAAGCGTCCAACAGGCCGAGATTGAAGAACAGTCTTCTATTCCTCGCTGAAGTATTGTACATAAAAAATTGTTCATTAATAAAAAGCAAGATAATGTGCGAATGATGATATCTACAGAAATCTAATTACAAAAAGAAATTGAATTCTCCATTGTGAATAAATAAAAACAAAATCATGACAGTTCCTTCCCCACCTAGCGATCTTTTAGAAAGAACCAAACTATAATAAGGCATTCAGGGATTCATCATTAACAATTCGCATATATTTTAACAAGAGAGATGTGTGCCTTTTTAAGTGCTGCTGATTAAAGTGTACTTTACGCACTTGTTTAAATAGTCCTGCTTTCGATGGACACACTAACACATACATTCAAAGTCACAAACACATACATATGTATATGAGGGCAGCACATGCGTACATAAGGGTAAGTGTGTGAATATATCTGTATGTAATAGTATGTGAGTAGCAAGTCGATAATAATGTTACTAAGCATGATTTTATGTCCAATAAATATCGTTCGATTCAAAATTGATGCCTATGTGAAAACAATGGAAGGTGATAAGTCATATATTTACAAATATTTATAACTCTGTACATAAAATCATATGTATGTGTGTGTGTATAAATATATTTATGTGTCTGTGTTCCTGTGCTTGAGTAAAGTTGTTACTCACCCAATAAACAACGTCTATATGTAATTTTAATGTGCGTCAATTTCTTTTTCATTTAAGATTTGAGTAGTAAATCATTTTTGGTGCAAATCAGTCCAGTTATATTATTAAATTTACTACATTTTAGGGGCTACGCATAGCAATAAATGTGTATTTGTATCTGTATTTTGTGTCTACACATCTGCTTATAGTAATAGTCGCACAATACTTAAGCCTTCTAAATTGCAGCATTTACAAATTTGGAAGTAAATATTGTAAGTAGCAGATTTCAGCAGTAATTTTCTTGAAGCAATTATTGAGGAATGTGCTCTATCAATTTGATAGGACATTTTGTTTCGCATATACTGGATTTATTATAACTGCATGACAACCCCACATTTAAAAACTATTCATGTATTTAACAGGATCAGGTTATCAATTGTCGCGCTTTCATTGAGCGCATGCAATTTTACACATCGTATTGAAGGAGCGCAAATATTATGCCCTTTGAGACAAAATAGATGAGTTTATCATATCATCTGTGCAGAGAACAAAAGAGTTACATTTTTTCTCATCTGCATAGAGGACGAAAAACGTGAGGTATTTACTAACCCTCTCAAAACATTGTAAGTCGATGATGTTTTACTTATATATTGCAATGCAACTGTCGTGCCTCATTTGAAATTATCAGTAACCTTTAATACGTACGAAACAAAAGAAAAAGAAATACGTTCGAATTTCCATGCGTGTATATATATACAGAGAAGGAGAGAAGAGAGAAAGATAAACAGAGAGATACGTATATAAGTAGATAGATAGATAGATTGGGACACACATGTATATATATATATATATATATATGTGTGTGTGTGTGTGTGTGTGGGCACGTATTGATATACCTAAGTTTTAAAATTTTGAATGCACGTCTATATATAAGACAGCGTAATTTTGTTTTAATAAATATGTCCCTATAACATTTATACAGGTAGTTTATAGATATCATTCAGCGTACTTAGAACCTATAAAAACACGCATGCATCCATATTGCATTCATAGATGCATGCGTGTTGACGTATTGATTACAAAGTATAAATGTATGTGTGTATATACACTTCAATATATATAGAGAGCGAGAAAGTGAAAATAAATGGGTAAAAGAGAATGAAAGAGAGAGAGAGAAGGAGAGCGAGAGAGAAAGAGAGAGAGAGAGAGAGAGAGAGGGGGAGGGACAGAGCGGTATCTGCATGCTAATATAATAGATACAATATAGCGTGACATATATATAAATCTAGTCATGTAAATGGGAAAAAAAATATAAAAATCCCTACAAATTGCAACTTCGGTTGATCTCACTTTCGCACAGGAAATAATTAAGGGATTATGTATAAATATGTAAGACGCTGTCGATGTACCGGGGAATGTGTTCAGCATGTGCATTGAACTTAACAACAGGTAGTGTCATTTATTTGATTACAAGCCTCTTAAGCTTTTATGGTTTTATTCAACGGAACTGCGTCTTATACTAAGGCATGCTTAATTAAAAGGAAAGCTATTTAAATTGCATTTCACCTGCGTACAGAAAATATAATTATTGAAAGATTTTATTAGAATTTTACATATGTTTGGTATATGTATTCTTTCTTATCTCTTTTTCGTACTTTTTAAAAATATTTTTTCTTCATTTTTGTCTTTTATTATTTTCGCAGTTTAAGGTATTTTATTGGCTGCATCGTTAGAGAATTGTGAAAATAACTTGTGATATTTCTTCTGGATTATTATGTTATAAGATCAAATCAAACCGAAGTAAGCATACCCATTCATCCGTAACTGATTAATTAAATATAAAACCAAACAAGTGCTTTTGATCGATTTATTTTCTCCTTCCAATGTACCTAAATTAGAAATCTTATGTAGCACTTTTTCCCTTGTATTGATTCCGTGGCGGGTGTAACATTACATGCATTTAGAAAAACGATGGCTCAACTCTGGCCAACTTCGGTCCAGCTCCAGCCAAATCTGGTCCAACTCCAGTTCAACTCCGGTTGAAAAAGACCTAAAACGGAAAGAATTACAGCCAATTTCATCCCCTGAACTTTCTTGTTTCATATGTATTGATTCTATGATTAAGGTATTCAGTATGTCCTGGAATTTTCTTAGATGGTATGGTCTTATTACTTGAAGGGAAAACCTATGGCTGCTAATTCTACAAGCCTAATAAACATTCTTATACTAAAACATGGTTAGGGTATGTTGTAAAAGAATGCGCAACGTTCATACATATCAACAGGAACGTTCATACATATCAACAGAAATGAAATAAGACGAAACGTATAAGAAAATAATAATATCGAGAAACCAACATAGAAGTATCGAAAAAGGAAAAGCAATATATAGAATGATATCATCCGTCTCTACAATCACGAGGCCTAATAAATAATGAATAATAACGAATGAGAAAAACACCAACACACAAAGACACGGTTGTACGCACAGACTAGTCCAGACACGCACGACAATGTATATATATATATACACGTACATACACACAAATGTATGTGTGTATTTATGTGTGCATGCATTTATAGAAATTTGGATTTGTCTAGATTAAAAACAAGGAACATAAATGATAAATAAATATTAAAAGAAAATACAATAAGTGAATTTTTAATAAAAGGAGGGATATAGCAGAAAATGAAACAAAAACTACCAACCCAAAGATTTCCATATGGTTTAAATATAGCTAAACAAATAAAAATAATGTATGAAATAATGAAGTCGTGCAATGCATTTACTAATTAAAGATTGAATATTGAGCATGATATGAGATGTGCAGAGAAAGTACTGAATCATCATGTACGTGGTGTGAGTGGTAATGCACTTAAAATACACACTCAAGCTCTTTCATTCACTTACCTCATATTCCTTACACTCACGTTTTCCTTCTTTACCTTTTCATCCTTTTCTCAGTATTTTCCCAATCTCACAGGCTCACACCCTCTCTCTCTCTTATTCAATTTCTCTTTATCTATACCAATTTCTCTGTCTCTTAATTTCTATTACTATGCTTGCCTTCTATAAAATCTCTTCTTTTTCATCCTTCACTTAATTTCTCATGCATTTCAATTCTCTTTGTTGAAATTCTCTCCTATAATACATTATTACTCGTCCCAATTTCTCGTCTGGTAACAACAACCAATAATAATAATAATAATAATAATAATAATAATAATAATAATAATAATAATAATAATAATAATAAGAAGAAGAAGAAGAAGAAGAAGAAGAACAACAACAACAACAACAACAACAACAACGAGAAAAAGAAAATATGTAGCAGAACACTAAAAGCAATAACAGGAGAGAAATACCATGATGTATAAAAGCAAAACGTTGTCCTTAAATGTACACATACAAAATAGCTAAAGAGATATGCTGTATAAATTGTACATACACAACACAAAGTAAAACTCAACTGTCGATGATACAACTCTTCTTCCTCGCAAGTGCGTATATAAATATATATATATATATATATATATACATTAATAGATCTGAGGGTAGCAAAAACATTTGTAGAAATTCTATTTGCTGCCAGTTGTCTAGCAAGAAGGAAAAAATAGTCAATAGACTATATATTGTTCATAAAAATACATACAGTGTACATTTAAACATATAAGAGAGATGACCATAATAGGACATCTAACCCACTAGAAGGAGCAGTCAAAACTCCACACCACAATTAGGGATAATTTCGAAAGGGAATGAAACATAAAAACATTTACCACCTATATTTTCCGAACCAAAATAGATGGTAAGTATTTTTATTTTTCATTCCTTTACGAAATTATCCCTAATTGTAGTGTGGAGTTTTGACTGCTCCTTCTAGCGGGTTAGA
>NC_068981.1:122369621-122373546 GCF_001194135.2 Octopus bimaculoides | reverse complement strand
ATTTAATTCTTTATATTGAACACTCAATATTACATCTATTCAATAAGACATATTCCATATATTCAATAAGACATTCAATACTTTATTTCATTGTACCATCCATTTTCATTTTATATTATATATTGTATATTCCATATTCTATATCCCACATTGGTTTTGCAGGAATATAAATAAAACATAAAAAACAGACAGTGTTGGAACTCTTTTAAACCAAATAATATATTCCTCTATACACAATCATACAAAACCCCTTTTTGTATTTATTTTTACTCGCATATATATATATATATATATATATATATACGCATGTATATATGGTTGTTGTCTAGTCCTTACACAGAGTTTGACAACCTCCTGCACCTACACCTAAGCCCTTTCATAGCGTCTGATGTGGCTTTTTAAACCAGACAATCTTTTGAAAAAACACCCACACAGATTGCACCTCTGATTTGTACTACGAATACCTGTAGGTAAGTTCTGCGCATTGTGGATCCTAACATGTCTTGTAAGACCCCCATTGGATTTGCAAGCTCTCTGGCACACACCACATTCAAAGGTGTACACAGACACATAATCAGAATACCTGGTTGAAGTTTGTTTTCCATGGGTTCGCAGGTCAGATTTTAGGCCAGCCAAAGACAGGCATGATTTGTCACAGACTGTGCACACAAAAAGGTCCTTGGCATTCACCTTCTCGATCTTTACATTTTTCCTTAAATACCTCTTGAGTCCTGCTTGCGTCATCCTGGCCTCTTCAAACGCTTTCACTCCACACATGTATATATATATATATATGTATATATATATATATATATATATGTATATATATATATATATATATATATATATATATATATACACATACATTTATGCATATATATATATACATATATATTTATATACGATTTTATATTTTGTGTATAGTTAAATAACTATGCTTATATATGTATACATACATTTATATATGTGTGTGTATGTATATATATACATGTGTGTGCATATATGTATATATATGTGGGCGTGTGTGTGTGTAGGTGTGTGCATGCTTTTACATACGAAATCATCACGCACCCACTCACTCATGTATGTACACTCAAACATGTTCATTATGTACATCATACGCTAAATATACGACTGAAGTGTTACGTAACCCATTTCCGTTTTCAGAGGAGTGTATTAGCCTTTCTCTGTCATACTAACTCTTGCTAATTTCACCACCTTCTTGGTTTACTGAGCGAAACACTAAGACATTCAAAAACCTTCCGGCCATCAACATGAAAATATCAATATCATGTTGACACACATCTCGCATAAATTATAAAATCTCTCAAATAACAGTTCCAATATAAAAGCTATTGTCAGAAACGACATAATTTGATGAATCAAAAGTAAAAGTAATTGAAATAAAAATATTAGCTGAATAAACCCAACTCTCCCTTTACATATACCGCACAATAATCAAAATGTATTAAAAATCTCTTTTAATGTTTAGAAATAATTTGCGTCATGAAATATCTGCAATTAATTTATCAGTAAAATCAAAAATGATCTCCGTTATTTGAAGACACAAACCTACTCTAAGCTACCCCATATGAATCGAACCAAACGCAGAACCTTTCCCCAACGACTGCAAATAAAACAACATAAAACAATTACGATTTACATTTAATTGCAGGAGAGGAAATACATTCCAAATGTTGAGTGCTAATCAACTTATAATCCAGAGCTTATGTACATGTAACTTTCAATCCCATTGAGATACACTGCTAAAACCATGTGTGCAAGCTTCATCAATGCGTTAATAAAATATACATGCAATTATAGGGAGAATTAACACAAAAAAAAGTCGAAGACAAGTGGTGTAGAAAACAAACAGACACGTTAGTATAACGCTCGGGAATTGAAAAAGTCTTTAACGTTTCGAGCCTACGCTCTTCCACAGAAAGGAACACAGAAAGAAACAAGGAGAGAAACAAGCAGAGAAAAATAATGTGTGTAGTGGTTAGCAAATACCTATATAAGGAATTATAACACACACTGAATTCTTCTATATTGAGAAAACATTTTGTATTGGTAAGTGTTATATGTATATGGAGAGATAATGAGAGAGTGGCCTAAATTGATGGTGTCAACCATTTATATCCTGTAGCATGCGTGCAGCTACGTAGTTATCTGCTGCACTAGTGTGCTTCAGTAAATGAACGCAAAACTGGCTAAACCGATTGTTGTAGAACCACAATTTTAACTGATACTGGAAATCAACATTTTCAGACTTAAATATATTATTTGTTTCTCTTTCTCTATTTCCTTTTCTCACTGCGTGTATACGTTATGGGATTATCAAACTTCATTAAAGAGGCGCGTCAGTGATGTCTGTTATATGTAGCGACATGTTATTCTATAAATATCATCGAAGCTGCTTAAAGTAATGATATACAATATTTTTCTCTTTTTAAGAAACTTGGACATTTCGGATAGTGTAGGGTTGTTTTCTAAGATAGGCACAACACCAGATAGAGGGAAATGTCCATTATATCGATTTAATTTTGGACTTGTATTGTAACCTATGTTTTACTATATTGACGTGAATACGATAACACGCAAAATAATCGTCCTCAGCGAGAACTGAAGTCACAATGAAATAATCAGCAAATAAATACCGCTTTACAATATTTTTGATGCTCTAAAATTTCTGCCAGTTCACCCAACTTATTTTTAAGTATTAGATTACATTAGATTACAAGTAACTGCTCATAATGTAGGGTTTGTCAAGTGCTAGAAAAGAAAAGTAGCTGCATGTTATTTCTGAAGTGGCATACCAGATACACTATGTCAATAACTGTATTCATTCAGGGAGATGAAATGTTAAAAATATTTGATTACCGTCCGAGAAAAAAGCTACCATGAATTTGTAATGGAAACCTCTACACGATTATTTGAACATACTCTTTAAAGAAACATAACTAATAATGTACGGTCATGCATCAGGTGTTCCTCTGTTTCTGCTAATCCATCGGCCTATAATATGAATATAACAAAACATGAAATGACGGTTTTCACTGAGTCTGCATATATCACAGCAAAACATTAGCCATGAAAGAATATAAATCCTTTAAAAATTCCTTTTTAAACATCTACTCTCCGAAAAGTTACAGTGTATGAGCAATCACTGATTCGGTGCTTTTCAACAGGTGCACCATTTCATTGTGGTTTGTACAATCCCAGAACTGTAGTTACAAGATGTCACAGGATATCGTTTCACTCCTTTCACTTTTGATGAAGTGGAAAGATCAAGATATTACAACCAGAGTGAGGCAGAGCTGCAGCGACCCAGGACTGTTTCTGATTTTCATCAGCCCTAGAATTATAACAGGTGAAATTGATTCAATCTGGATATGGATTCAAAGTTCAGAGAACCAAATTAATTCAACGCATTCTATCTGACTATACGATGCACTTACGAAAATAAGAAACGACAACTTTTCGCAGAAATATACCAATATAAATATTAGATTAGATATTTTTGTACGTGTGACACAGGACTACATTGTGGTTTATGACTTAAAAAGATATAAATACAAAAGTATAATGAACTTCGTCAATATTAACGAAAGTGAAGCAAGATTTTTTAAAAGGTAACTACAAGACAATTTGAATAATATTGTTTTCAAGCAATTAAATATATTGAATTTAATGATTTGTATGCATTTTCCTTATTTTCCAATGGGCTGGGGAATACATGACACACCACCCAGAGCTTTGTGAAGAGATTATATATAAAAATTTAATAAAAGAGAACATGAGAAAATTGAACGAGTAAGCAGAAGTATTCAGTAGACTGATATGAAAATATTCACTATGAGACACACGGACATACACCAACACCAACACACACATACCCACGTATATATATATATATATATAT
>NC_068981.1:122364249-122369159 GCF_001194135.2 Octopus bimaculoides | reverse complement strand
ATAATAATAATAATAATAATAATAATAATAATAATAATAATAATAATAATAATAATAATAATAATAATAATAATAATAATAATAAAAATAATAATAATAATAATAATAATAATAAATGTCCTGATGCAGTAACCAGCATTGCTTCTCATGGCTTTTGAACTTAACTGATTGGAATTGTTATCATGTACATGTTGTGTCTTGGTATGAAAGAGAGGCTACAGCAAATGTACTGCTCAATACCACAAATTTGCGTGTCAGTTGCTAGCCTTTAACCAGTTGAGCATGTTTCTTAGTGGCTGAGAATATGAGCAGCTTTGATTACAAACAGAAGTAGTGGGGAAATATCATTAGCATGTGTTCAGCGGATTTTTTTTGTGAGCTCAGTAATAAACCTTAGGAAACATGGGTGTTCGTTCATCATTCTTAAACAATCCTTATTCATGAATCTTGTGAATAAACCTTGTGAATGACATGATCTGAAGAAAATTCTCACTGGCCCCACCTGCAAGGTTGTGTGCTATTTATCTTGATAAAAGATCACCATGTGGTGCACATATGGTTGTAATGCATGTGCCTCGTGTACCCTTATCAAACGGGTAGGCATGTTGTGTTTATAGGATTTTGTATATTTGTACTCCAATGTCACTTTGATGTCATGCGTTGCTCTCTCACACAAAACATACTAAAATAAAAATAATAACAACAACAACAACAACAATAACATTCATGCATACATACATATGATGCAATCTTAGTGGAGCGAATACCGAATATATCACCCACAACATAAGTAGTTGTCCGAAAATGTCAGGATTATCTACTGAGATGAGAGATATTATAGCTAGGACACTATAACGAAATCTGACGGATGGATAACACCTAGCACAAAGAAAGAAAAAAAATCACAGTATAGTTGAAGCCATAAGCACTCTTAATTAAATGGAATGCTGGTGGAATGTCCCAGTGAAAAGCTCAATAAAATATAAGCTCAATTATCCTGACATAATGGTTTAGGATAGAGACGAGAAACTGTGTACAATTCAGGGTGGGGATTTGCTCCTTTTCGTTGTTTGTTTACATCACACGTCTCGATATGAAACATTGTAGCAAAAATCAGTGATGGCTATAATTTCTATTGAACAGCTGTTGAAATAGCTTTAACAAAATAATGTAAAAAGCACTGCTAACGCGGTAGAACATGGCATTGACTTATAAAAACATTTAATATATTTTATAGTATATTATGGTTGCATAACTAAATACCACGTATCTACATATCATTTGGCGAGATAGAAAGTCTTGGGAGTGGTTATTTATATTAAAACAGTAAAATATTTACCTCTTTTAAGGTACATAACAGGATATAAATGGTAGGATGGCTGCTTATTCTTTGGAGTTAATTGTCCGATGTAATCAGTGACAAAAGTCATTATGTCAAATTTACTTTTTCTCTTTTAGACTCTTCCAAATGGAAAACTGTTGAAATATTCGTAGATTTTAAAATAAATTTCTAACATATTTTAAACACATAGCGTAAAATCTTAAAATAATAACATCATTCCTGATGCCTACAATATTCAGATTACGATTTCATTTCTCAACAGTTCTCTCTTCGCATTACCGAACTCCAACAAGAAAAAAAAGGACTAATCAAACCGAATTGGAGCTGATAAACTCTACAATGAAAATGGAATGTTTAGAGTAAATAATGTTAGTCTCTCAGGGGATGATTAATTTATAGTCGTCTTTTTTGAATTAGAGAACGTATGCGCTATACTTCATATATGAATGAAATTACAGATATTACTGAACTTCCACGGCAAACATTATGTGCATATTATAGGGGTTCTCACGACATATCTAATAGTGTTGAACATTCTTTCTGTTGTTTGATGGTTTACTTGTAAAAGCCAGAATTCTGTGAGACCAATTATACTGCCAATATAAAGAGATGCATCTTCTGTCAATATTAGCAGTATACATAACATGCGTTTGTCCTAATATGATCACAATTCACCTTGTTTTATCACTGGAAAGCGTCGAATACTCAAAATCTAACTATACGAAAGAAAACTATTGGGATTTAGAAACTGTTTGATGTCATTTTTCAAGTGTACCCGTCACACAAAATTCATTTTAACATGTTTATTTCAGACTTTCTGAGGATATGAAACCCCCAAAATTCAGAACTTTGTCATAATTGTCCGCGCGTTAGGGGTTTTGAAAATGGCCCTCATTCCCCTTTTATTCAAATAGTAAATTTCAGTTCTCTTAAGAATTTCGGACAAATATCATGTATGTAGCAAAATTCAAATGTCCTTAGATACTGAAGACGACATATTTCCTAGACAAGGGTATCACCATATATATTGAGTATCACTTTAACTTTATACATTTCCAAATAAGAAAAAAGAAAAAAAATATGTAGAAGAATGCACATCACTAAAAGCGTCAACATAGGCGTTACATCCAATTAAAGAAGCTTATGAATATGATAAATATATATATAATGAGTCAAAGATTTGACATGTGCAGTTGGATAAAGTTTCTCAGCCTTCTTTATTAATAAGTATCTTATTATGAAATGAAAAATTACATCGATGAAACTTTGAAAATTATATTTTGATTTCCTTACATATACAACAAGGTTTTCTCCGTAATGATTAAAATAAAAAGCAAAGCATTAAATCACTTCTCAAGATAGACTCGGTTATGAGAGTTGCATTCTATTCCTTCCAGTCAAAAATGTTATTCAATTGCAAAACATCTGTGTTGTTACAACCACATAATTATGTTATTTATTTGATACCACTTCAAAATGTTTGCAGAATTTTTCAGTAAAATATGCGTCTATCAGACCCTTGATAATTTGACAGCCTATTTACAAACTGCTTTAATTTAACAATGGTAGAATGGTGAGTGGTGCGATGAATTGTTGATACTGCAGCAAACAATATACAATGTCACACAGCAATTAGTTTCTTTCTTCTAATGTGAACAGTTCAATAATGTAAAAGGAACGTCTTTGGCATTCACCAAATAAATTTGAAAAGAGACACAAACGTTTACAAGAAAGAAATGAAAATAGAGAGAGAGAGAGAGACAGAGAGAGAGAAAGAGAGGGAGAAAGAGACAGGGAGAAAGAGAGAGAGAGAGAGACCAATGTTAACTGATCATTCAAATGCATGCGCTTCACGTAAATTATCGAGAATGGAAGCATTAAATGTGAATTGATATTCAGTTTAATTTTGAATTCAGATATTACAACACAATTAAGTACTCTATGCTAATTAGTACTTCAGTCTAACATTGTCCCCAGACTCGCATTCCTTTAGAATAAGAATTGGAACGAGACCCTACTTTATGAATAATGAACTGGCATAGTCATTCTAATAGATTATGTTACTTATTTTAACAACTCCGTGATGATAAGATATAAATGGGAGCCCAGGGTATTGTATAAACGGCAATGACAATCTAAGAAAAAGCTAATCGATAACAACCCACCGTCACAAAAATTAGGGAGTTTGAAAAATAAACAGTAGTATGAATTAGTTCAACTTAAATAAATACAATGAATGATAAACAATTTGCATATCCTTAATCACAAATGTGTTGTCTTTCAAAACATTATTGCTCTTGTTCAAGTTATTAACAACAGAGTGTCAATGAAATGTAAAATTCTTAGAGGGGACAAACACATAGAATTGTTCAAGCGTAAAACAAAATGTCATGCACTTTTTGTTCTCCGCATTCTGGTGTTGAATGCAGCTACGATAAAATTTTCTAGTATCATATTTTCTGTCTACTCACAATATACTCTGCTATTATATTTGAGCATTTCCTTTCACTAAAAAATAATTGTCTAAACTATGGTTTTATACAATAACGATACATTGGGCAATATATACGTCATCGTCATCGTTGTCGTCTTCTTCTTCTTCTTCTTTTTCTTCTTCTTTGACTTACGCTCTACAGACTAATTCATAGATTCTCTTACAATTTTTTATATCTGAATAAAAAAAGCCATGGCTAGTGTGATGCAGGTGGCTTTTGTATTTTAGAATTTAGACATGAGATGAAATTTTTATATAGATTTAGCATAATTTATTTGTGTTCATAGCACTCTCACAGCTTTCAGTTAATGAGGAAAACAAAAATTGTATCAAATATAAATGTTTTTTTTAAAATCGAAATAGCAAAATGAAAAAGTTAAAAAAAAGAAATGCTTCACATGTTATTTTGATTAGACGCAATTTGCGTAGAATCTAATTTATATATTTTTTTATTATTATTTCATTCACTTTGGTGCATTTTGCTTGGAACTCCACCATAGCGTTAGACCTTTCATTAATTTGAAGAAAAAAAACAAGAGTTCCATCATCATAATGTAGTTCATATTATACACTATGCCTTCAATGTATTCAGTGCTTTTCATATCGAAGAAAAGAAACGCTTGTGTCATTTTCGGTTTGAAGCATTTTATAAGAAAAAACGCAGAGGAATTTCAATATTTATTCATTATTTTTATGATGTATTCTTCTATTCTGATAAGTGTTCTTTTATTCTATGATACATTGCTCTCATCTCCTTCATCAATAAAGTATTTTTTCCTACTGGACTGTTACGCTGTTTCCGCCAACCTTGGAATAAATGCCAGTTAAGTGATATCACGCTGTCATTTTCAAGTGAATTAGCTTTTACGATTGTTTGCTTGCATCATTTTAGCATATTTATACGCATACGAACTCGCACGTACACGCACTCAAAAATGCACACCCATTATACACAACCATGTACCTTATCGCAGGTTCACATACACACACGTACACTCTCCCTCTGTCTCTCCTTCTCTCTCTATATAGATTTATCTATCTATTTATATATATATATATATATATATATGCATA
>NC_068981.1:122362063-122364144 GCF_001194135.2 Octopus bimaculoides | reverse complement strand
TATACATACATACATATGTACATACGTATATATCTATACATATATATATATATATATATATATATATATATACACTTATGTATTTTTGCATGCATGTATGTATAATGAGAGATATAAATGCTAATAAGAATGTACAATTACTCTCTTCTGCCTCCTTATTCTTTACCACGAACCATTATTTCTACGTTATTTAGTTGTTCATTTATACATATTTGCAGCAGTTTCTGATTTTTATCTAATTTTCTATTTATTTATTTTTTCTTAATACAATTTTTGTTTATTTTCCCCCACCTTAGCACCAGACTAAGTTTCTCATCATTCATCCTTCTTCCTTTCTGTACTTGTTACTTTTTTATGAACAATTCCATTTTGTCTTTTTCTTATTGACTTTTTGCATAATCGTCTTTTATTTTATTTCAACCTCATTTATCGTAGTTGATCTTGTTTATTGTGTTTTACAGACCCCTGACAGTGTTTCAACTATTACATAATATATTGAAGCTCTATGTTCGCATTAATAATTTGTATAGTCAGCCTCTCGATGCATCTTTTCAATCTGCTATATACAAATAAGTGAATCTGTTAAAATGGATGATATTTGAAGCAGTGTATTTTTAGCTGAACAGAATGTGAAATTGTTTGTTGGCAGAAATACAACGATCTTTGCTATTCAAATAAAGGCGTATATCATGACGATAATATACACATCTTCCTATCTTATATAGATTTGTTCAAATATTTTTCAGGAAAAGAACATAAACATTTATATAACATCTCTTTAAAACTTACGCATCCTATTTCGTGTCTATTACAACGAATACGTATGTTGTGTTTAATATGTCCGGTAATCGAAACCTACCTTCGATATTTTGAACTCCTATCCAATGCATATTCAGTCTTGTATCCACTTCGAAGTACTATTCTACAAGTAAATTAAGAGTGGATGTACAGTCTTTTGAATATTTGAAAGTTTACCACAAACTTATACCCAGTTTTAAAATATTATAAAAATTATAAAAATACGCTGTAGGGAAATAATATTTTGTCATAAATTTATTGAATAACGATTATTTAAACCCTAATATACTGGTATATAAACAAGTAATATCTCCATACCGGCTCGATAAAGTTTGTCATCTAATTTCGTTTACATTGGATGCATTCACTACATTAAATTTCTGAAAAAGGAGAAAATATTACAAATGTTTTTTTAAAACTTCTCCTGTGGTTAGATTTATTTAAAGGAATACATAGCGATTGTTCGTTGAAAGGTCAACGCATATTCATCGCATATTCATCGGCGTACATTATTAAATAACCACATTTCTCGTAGGTTTCTCTGCGATTTAAAGGTTTCAAATATAAAAAATACTGAAGGCATTCGTAATTTTTGTATCATTCAAATTAATTAATTCCCTTTAAATCCCACTTGAAATATTGTTTTGTGTAATGTGTTGGCCTGAGATTTTCTACTCTGATATAGATCAAAAAGATAATAATTCATTCTAGTTTGGTATGAGGCCAGCTATATTGAGAGAAGAGACCAGTGAAGTCATTGTATCGACCCCGGTGGTCAATTCGTATTAATATTATCGGCTTCGAAAAGATTAACGAAAAGTTGAGGTCGGTGGAATTTGAACATTGAAAGTAAAGAGTCGGACGATCTAATTATTCTGTTTTTATAATAAACAAAAATCACAAACAATAATAATTCGTCAATGCATAAAATTTTGGTCGCAGGTGAACCGATTACATCAAATCCAGTGCTTGATTGATCAATATTTCATCAATCCTGAAATGATTAAAAGGTGGAATCGTCGTCAGATAAATCTGAAAGTAGAACAGAATTCCGGAACAAAGCATTTTCTTCGAGGAGCTAACACTTTTACCAGTTCGACACCTTTAATGACAATAATAACAATAATAAAAATAATAATGGTGCGATGATGATGATGATGATGATGATGATGAAAACGCAGTATGTCTTCATATTCTAGCATTTATTCTTCCTTCCCCGTTTCTCAGTTTAATAAACGCACATGCCAGATGAAAATTTAGACTGTATATATATATATATATAT
>NC_068981.1:122355562-122361864 GCF_001194135.2 Octopus bimaculoides | reverse complement strand
GGCCCGGGCCATGACTAACTCAATAGCACCACCTGAAAAAGTCTTTTAGTTAATTATTTCAGGACACCATGGATCACTCAAGCAGAGATGTGTTGTTGGTTGAGACGTATCCAGTTGTAGGTATTTCCGGTATTTCCTGGAGGAATTTGTGCAGGTAATGTTTGAAAGTTGTGGGGTCTTTTTCTATTTTAATTTCTTTTGAGATGACAATGAAGAGAGCAGAACCATTTGCAGTGAAGAAATTGCGTCGCAATGTTCTTATGTGATGTGATCTCGACGTTTGTAGCGGACACATTACACGGGGCCTACCCTTGAGTGAATTGTAAATATAATATCAATATCATTTGGATAATATTGGTGAAATATTTTCCACATGGTGCAAATAATATATCGCTCACGGAGGTGTTGCAAAGAATAGGGCTTCAGCTGTTCAAGTTGAGCCCAATAATCAAGTCCCATGATGCCATTTATTATTATTTTTTCTTATTTTGTGTGTGTGAGATTGAACATTATATATCATTTAGCACTTGTGGGGTTTAATCTTCGGTACTTTTAATTTCACATCTCTGAATATAAAATGATTGGTGCAGCTTGTACAAAGTGGTGCATATTGAGAAGCAGTTATCCACCTTAAACCACTTGGTTCCGCTTTCAGAATAAAAGCCAGTAAGTACGATAACCTATGAGATAAAAAACGTCAAAGGAAATATTAGAATAAAAAAAAGAAATATAGATGTAAAGGAATTAAGAGCTATGTCCGTTTGCCTATTTGAGTCGGAATTAATATGGTTAGTGTAATTAATTCAATGGGGGAAGCTCAAAATTTGTGACGCAGTATGCTTAATTTAGAGGGAGGGTTAATTTCCAGGGCAATTCAATAAAATAATCTCCTCCAGTTGTGTACAATTAATTCAAATTACAAATCGAGAGTCAGTAGACGAGTTCTTATAACTAAAAAGGTATATGCGATTTTTCTGCCGGGCAGAACTTCCATCCCTTTGATCCATTAATTTATCGCGTGGACCACGCATTGTGTTAGTAGTGTTTTGCGTGTTTCGGATGGTGTACTATTGAACTTAAGGTCCCAGATATGGTTAGCTAACTTCGTGATTTTCTTCTTACAGGGATGCCGGAAACAAAACTTGAAATTATATTATATTTTTTCTTTTAGTGATTCGTATTCTGAAAATAGTTACTTGTAGCTGTTAATTGTTTGTTTGTAAACACGAGAAGTGAAACAATTTCTGTTTTATTATTTTATCCCTCTGAAGGTCTCAAACATCAAAACTAATTATGATATCTGGCTGAAGGTCTCAACTCATGAAACACTGATACAAGCGACGTGAAGTGAGCCAATCATTATATATATATATATTTATATATATATATTGGCATCACATCGACAAAAGTTCTACCACAAAGTTGGCTAGCTGCGCATGGGGTTTGAAGACCAACTCCACACCACATACCATCAAGTTCAAAATCATGGAGAAATCCAAGAAATCCAAAGAACATGTTAATGGATCTAAGAAATGCAACTTATGCATAGCAGAAAGATCTCATATTGTTCTTAAATCTAACAATTCCACTACGCAACTTAATTTTAAGTCTGAAAATCTGAGTAGGTGCAAGCACTAGAACAACATTCAGTTGTCGAAATGGAGAACAGAATCCACGGAGGAAGAAGTTGTTGTCTCGCAACCTTTGACATTTTTTATTTTATCGTTCTACACCAGCTGCATTAAATGTGATTTCTGCAATCACGAAAAACGTGAATATGTCACGCATAAACAGAGCTTTAAATATTCATTTGCAATAAGGACATACTCTACATGGCAATGCATGCCGATAAATCGCGCGCGCATGTGTGTATGCATGTATATTTAATATATTCATAGGGTGGCGAACTGGCAGAATCGTTAGCACACCGGGGGAAATATTTAGCGTATTTCGTCTGCCCTTACATTCTGAGTTCAAATTCCATCGAGGTCAACTTTGCCTTTCATCCTTCCGGGTCGATTAAATAAGTACCTGTTACTCACTGGGGTCGATGTAATCGACTAAAACCACTTGTTTGTCCCCTGTCTGTTTAGCTCCCTGTTGGCAATAAAGAAATAAATATATTCATAGCCTCTCTTCTACCAACAGTGTTATTTTTGCTCGCATGAATAAAACATTGGGAGTTTTTTCATAAATTGTAAAGTTAAAAGCATTCTAGAACACATTTTTTTTTTTTTTGAGAATACTTATGTATCTAACGTTTCATTTAGTAGGGAAATTATATACATCATTTCTAGTTAGATACACTATTAACAATCTCATTTAAAAAAAATATTTCTTTGCGAATGTGGTTTTCATTGAAATTGTTATAGGATACTGGAATTATATGTTTAAGTTGATAACTGGCAGTTGAAATCAATTGCAAAAAAATATTCCGTTTCGTCACACAAATTCCAAAGCCGCACCCTAAATATGTTGCAGTGACGATTGCATTTAGTACATAGTTTCCGTCTATTCCTTTGTAGTTTCTACGAACATATTTTCTTCGGAATTATATTGTCCACCTCTACAGTTTAATGATAAAAGTACGTGTTATAAAAAAAAGCTATTGCTATTTTTAGCAGGCATGTTGATTTCGTAGAAATTCTATTTGGCTGTAAGAGTCAGGCCTGATAATACTCTTGTATATTTTCAATACACTATTGAAAATATCTTCCTTGATTGTAAATGTTTGCTTTTTTATTCATTTATTTCTAAAAATATTTTTATAAATTCTGAATTTTACTTCCATCGCAAACACTTATACTGAAAGGAAAAAAAATATCACACTGAGAAAGACTCCTTAATGTTAACTATTTAAAAAAATACTCTCGCATCTCATCGGTTTTATTTAATAGCATTGTACACTATTACGTGTAATTTTTTTTTCTTATGTACGTCGAAGAGCATCATTAACTAACAAAACTGTACAAGCTAAATAATATAAAACTGCTAACATCAGCATTAGAAAACGTGATGAGATTTTGCTGGAAGAGTAGTATACGGGAGTAATGTTGTGAAAGGAAAACTTAAAATCAGTATCCAGAGTGCTTTACAAAGCGAGTGTCTGCTCTTCTACTGAATAATTCTCCTAAAGTCCATTGTTTCGCCTGGAATAACTGCAATCTTTGATTCGGTAAACAGAAACACAATTGAGATATTTTTATAAATTGCAACTATAATCTACAAAACCATCTCTGGTTTTGGGCTTCGATCGATAAAGAATATTCTTTTAAAAAAGCTACAAATATTAGGAGACAAACAAACAAAAATAGCAAAACATCGAAATTTGAAGTGAAGGAAAACAGAACAAAGGAGGTTTGAGAGTTCGAAAATTTATTAGAATCTTGAAAAAAATAAAGACATATATATATATATATATATGTGTATATATATATATATATACAGTTGTGATTTTGTGAAAAATCTTTTCACTACTCATTAACAAACTGCAAAGAATGTTTCATACTAACGCATTTCTTAGGAATAATGGATGTCTAATTCGTAAATAAAAAAAAAATATATATAATAAATCTGATAAAAATTATTCAAAATCCTAAGGCTGGAAAGTATACATAGAATCTGTAGAAATAGAAAACAAATGTTCAATAGAGTAGAAAGAAAATATATACATAAAATAAACTAAATCAAGCGGAGAGATACCTTGCATGAGAAACGTGCTAAAGTTGTTCCTGCCAATATTAGTATTAGCTATTATATAAAAACAAGATACAGATTCTCTAATACACCTTAACAGATTCAGAGTGCGAGATTGAAAGAAAAATGCAACATTAGCTAAAGAAAAATTGTATATCAAACCAAAAGCTATTTTAGATTTAATAATCCAATAACTTCATCAATATTTCAGAAGCAAAAACATAGCAACAACAATCTTGTATGAGATGCTGAATACATGCGTCGAAAGCAATTTTGGGAGCCTGAAGTGAAAGAAATAGACATCTTTTTACGACAAACATGTGATAGCAATGAAGCTCTCAAATGAATCAAAAATATGAAAGATCAAATTTTCCTTTAATGACCGTTTGTTTTATAACGTCTCTTAATTAAGCGAAATGGCAAAATGAAAAGGAAAAATATATAATTAATTAAATCAATCCAGAAATTTACGACTATTCCTTTCAACCTTATTAGTGGGAAGAAAGCCAATATCCAAAATGCGGAAATTGGAAATAAATATGAAGGCACCGAATATACATCGCTGCTACTCGATCACTTTCCCTTATTTAATAATTGCTTAATTATTTATGCGAAGTGCCACGTATTATTGGTGGGAAAAAAACACTACATCCACAGACAGCCAGTCAATGCAGCACTTTTGTCCTTGTATTTGAGTATACTCGAAAGAACTGTCTCAGGATTATTAATTGCTGACTCGGTCTGATAGTGATACAAATAGCAGCTGCTGCTGTTCCAGATATCTGAAAGGCTATATACTCTTCACTTCATTTAGATTTATATACGTGCAACGTAGAAATTGAGAGCTAATTAAACATAACTTTGAGAAAATAATGAGATACCTTTTTTTCTTTCGTACGTATTCATAAAATATAACGCAGCGATCTGACAAAATGTTTAAAGAGTAGAATGAAATGTGTTGCAACATTTCTTTCGACTATTTAAGTCCTGTGTTCAAATCCTGTCAAATTTGATGCTCATCCTTTCCGCGTAGATAAAACAAAGAATCATTTAAGTACCGTGGTCCATGTGATCAACTAAATCACGTCCACCACAATTGCTTCCATTATGACAAAGTTTGATTTCGTTATCATTCTTTCAAGTCGGCAAGATAGAATCGATAGGACGCCGGAAAATGCTTTGCGGTATTTTTTTTCCGGCTATACGTTAAGGGTGCCAATAATGCCGAAGTCGACTTTGCTTTTATCCTTTCGTGGTAGAAAGTTCTTCTTATACAAACTGATCGACAGCTCACAGATTTAGAGTAGTACTTCTCTCAGGTGATCTGTATCTGCGCATAGCATACTGTGTGACTTTAGTCACTGACAGGTATAAGAAGCTATATAAAGGGACTGAGAATAGTTGTGACATTCAGTGTTCATAAGTGTTAGATGTGAAGGAGATTGTAGAACAGGTCAGAGGTTCCTTTCTAATTTTCTATGACACGCATGGAAGCTTGTGTTCGAGGATACATTCTGTATATGTGTGTGTGTGTGTTTGTGTGTGTGTGTTTGTGTGTGTGTGTTTGTGTGTGTGTGTTTGTTGATGTGTATGATATGTAAATGTAAATACGTATATATATCATATATATGTAGAAAGAGAGGCATACAGGCAGACAGACACACGCACACACATACACGCACACACAGACGCACAGACACGCACACACATACGCACAGACAGAGAGAAACAGACAGACAGAAAGACAGAGGAGAAAGAGCTGATGAGAGAGGGAGAAAAGGAAAGAAGAGAGAGAGACAAAGATCTTGTTGAGTTTGATAAAAAAAAATAGGGGCTTGCTCCGCAGCGCATTCTTAAAGGGATCAAAACTATTATTCATTCTTTATATAATTTGGGCATGTGACGCACAAATTGTAGCCGTTTCTCTCGAAGTGTTGCAGTCTTTGTAAACACAGACTGGATTACCTCTTGGATAGCAGCTCTTCAAAAGCAATCATGGTATTTCGGTTTGGTTAATGAGATTTTATATGCAATGGAAAGATTCATGATGACGATAGCTTGTGTCGGCTGCATTATTTCTTTTATTGTCGGACATAACGCTTAACGGCATTTCGTCCGTCATTACGTCCTCAGTTCGAAATTGTCCGAGGCCGATAAAATAGGTCCCAGTTTTGTACCAGGCTAGAGGTAATCGATTTACTTCACCCCACCACCAGTCACAATTCGCTGACCTTGTGGCAAATATTGAGACCATTAAGACTGTGGCCATGCTGGAGCACCGCCTTTAATCGAGCAATTGACCCCAGGACTTATTTTTGGAAGCCTAGTACATATTCTCTCGGTCTCTTTTGGCGAACATATACACAAACATATACACACAAATATATATATATATATATACATACGATGGGCTTCTTTCAGTTTCCGTCTACCAAATCTACTCACAAGGCTTTGGTCGGCCCGAGGCTGTAGTAGAAGACGCTTGCCGAAGGTGCCACGCAGTGCGACAGAACCCGGAACCATATGGGTGGTAAGCAAGCTACTTACCACACAGGCACTCTTGCACCTTCTACACAGCCACTCCTGTATATACATGTGTATATATA
>NC_068981.1:122350147-122355028 GCF_001194135.2 Octopus bimaculoides | reverse complement strand
TGTATATATATATATATATATATAACGGGCATCTTTCAGTTTCCGTCTACCAAATCCACTCACAAGACCTTAGTCGGCCCAAAGCTATAGTAAAAGACACTTGCCCAAGGTGCCACGCAGAGGGACTGAACCGGAAACAATGTGGTCGGTAAGAAAGCTACTTACCACACAGCAACTCCTTCACAATTACACTGATTTACAATTTTAGTCAATGTCTCTAAGTGTTAACTTTTATCGGCGATGTCCAGTCTGTTGCCGGGATGTTTTCGAGCACAACATTTGTGTAAGCGCTATTATCTCAGGTGAATACCGCAGTAAATTTGCCTTTGAATTGCATATTTGCATTAAATGATACACTGATGCCTCTCTCACTCTACCTTCTTTTCTGCTACCCTCTCTTTCCTTTCCTTCACTGTCCCTATCGTTGTCTGTGTATAATTCTTGAAAGGTTTCAAAATCACTGCGATTAAAAATCTCAGTGCTTATTTACCTAAAGTGTATATTTACTTATATATAACTATATAACTTGTAATTATCTACATATTTTAAAACATTTAACTCATTAGTATTTAAAATAATGTATACATGTAAGTGTCGTCAGAATGTGTATATGTGCGTGTGTATACACAGCCGCAATATGCTTTTTAGTAATCTCACAATGTGATAAAGCGTGCATATTTTTCTAAGGTAGAATACGGGCGCTCATCTTCTCAGACGCAAATACACTTTCATTTGAAAACATACAGGCATTGACACATACGCCAATGAGCACGCATACGCCAATGAGCACACATACACACCCTCGCACCCGCACGCACCCGCACACACGTAGCTATCTACGAAAGTATAACTGAAACTGATTACGAGATTAAACACATGTGTATGCCAGTGATAATAATAGATGCATATAATTATATAGCTGCATGCTTGTAGGTTACTTCCTCGTTGGAAGAAGAAAATAGAAATGATTACTGTCATTAAAATCAGAACTACTAGTTATAATACTACTGAGCAAATAATAACGTATAGTTTATTTACAATATATAAATAACTAAGATGGGATAGAATGGAATATAAAATATTATTTAAAATACATATACAGTAGGACATTCGCAGTGCATGTGCACATACACATAAAGGCAGTCATGCATACATACATACGCTCAACCACACGCACATACACACACACACACACATATATATTATATGTGTGTGTGAATGGATATATATATATATACATATATACATGCATATAAATATACATACATATATACATTTTCCCTCCACACACACACACACACACATACACACACACACACACACACTCACACACACACACATATATATATATATATATATAGGATAGCCTTGTAGTGAAATTGATGTAATGATTGCATTATTCAATTAAATGGATCTGCTTGAAACGGTCGTATTGCATCCCCTTTTGATACCCTGTCGCTTATTTTGATTTTATTCACCTTACTTTGAGTTGTAAGGATAATACCACACTGACTTGTTGCTTCAACTTAAGTACCTTATTCCACTGAATTTCAATTATTTCTTTATATATATATATATATTAGTCGTTCATGCAGTTAGGTGAATTTACTTGATAGAAGGAGAAACTATTGAATAAGAAGTACAGTGAAGTAAATCTCCCGAATTTAATAGCATGAGCTTTAAAGACCAACCAATACCGGATATATGTTCTTTGACTATTTCTACAATATGACTGAAGATGTATATTAACTTGAAAGCGAAGCGTCTTAAAGTTAACTTGAGTAAAGTTATTTAGTTTGATAATATTTAGGTGAGACTGACTTTGTATATGTTATTTTTAGTTCGAATAACTGATTAGAATGTTTACATTCCTATGGAAAGACGTATTAGCTCCTCGCCTTAGTGAATGCCGTATAATATCTACGCAGTAGCTTTTTAGGATTTAAGTTATATCTCAAATGTTAACCTGTCCAATATTATCTTGAGAATGTTAGAAAATACTAGCGGAGAATAATCGGTCATAATTAAATTAATTGTAATATGCATTTCAAAAATGTAATCTAACGTCAGTGATAGAAATAAATGTTATGTAGTGTAGCCGGTTGCCTAACGAAATAGTTTAGTGCAACAGTGTTTTTAGTTAGTTTAATATATTATCTTAGTTCCGCGATTTCTCTTTGATGTCCGCATAAGTTAATTCAAAATCAGATCTTATGGATTGCAACAATACCGCGTTGGCAGATGATCTTACAGAATTGTTTGATTGATTGATTGACTGATATATTACACATTACGAAAGAGCTGTTGAAGCTTTATCATACGTAATGATTATTTTTTACATTGGACAAAGACAAAAGATTTAGAAGAACAGAGAATCAACTGCTGAACATTACCAGCACCAATTTATTAGCCCTCTCTATTAGGATGAAAGGAAAAGTTTATTCCGGGGGGAATATAAAGTCGCACAGCATAAGGGAAAATTGCTAAGTACTACAAGCCACTTAGAATAGAAGTTTTGCATGTTCTGTAATTTTTAATGTAGTTGCAAAATTATACTTTTTCTGAGTGGGGGCAGCTGGTTGCATCGACGTAACATAAATATTACAAAGCATTTATTCACTGATTGTATCCTTAATTATTCTTTAGAATTACATTAAGGTTTTCTATCATATAAAAGATTCAACATATTTTTGATGAGAAAATATTCAACTACATCGGCCCCAGCAGACAAGTGTTTCTTTGGATAATTAACGGATAAAAAAAAAACAGTCATAATAAAAGCAAAACTGTTCCATAACGAAACTGTTTCGATATTCAGACAGATAATAATGAGGCTTAATTACATGACACAAGACATTTTGGTAATGTACCGATGCAGCCTCGTGTTATTTTTTTTCTGGAATATGCACATGTTATTGAGAGAAGAGAGACTAGATGATTATACTGACTCGAGAAAATTTCTAGTGCTTAATTTTATCGATTCCGGAAAGACGTTAGCCCACCGTGATTTAACCCAAAACAAAAATAAGTGCCAGAACAAAAACAAGTTCCAGAAGGGTTTCAGTGGAACTGCTAATCAAAGAATAAAACTAGCATTGATTCTCGTCCCATTTTCAAAAGTTCGTGTGGATCATTATATAATGGTTCAGCAAACGCTTTCAGTTGGTTAATAAAACCAGTGAATCCAATAAAATGATGTCACCCATTAAAATGTGACACAAGATCTGATATTCAAATACAAGAAAAACATTCGTACTGTTATTGCGCTGCCGCATTACCATTACCGCAAAAGTGAAAACATCAAACAACTATTTAGAAAACATATATGAAGCGCAGAGTGGCTTATAAAAAAACGTCGTAACTTGTAGGATCTTCTTTGTCACATACACATATTCATACATATCATAAAGTTATTGAAGGATTCTGCAGCTAAACACGACTCCGAACCTACCCTAATGGTTTTGGTGATAAAATGAAGCATGTTACATAAATGAGGAAAAATTTGAACTTATCGCCATTGGTGAAACTATATACCTAAACAACCTGACTTACGTCCCTCGGAAAAGCTTCTCGTAACATCAAATTATATCAGAGACGCGTAAAACAGATGTACACCGTCTAAGCTTCCACGTCGAAGTCAAAAATAAAGAAAATATGTGACCCGTATGCTGTACTACTCTACTTTAAGCACGCTTTAAGTAGCAGCTCACCGGTGTTCTTGATTGGGGAAGATCCTGGTAAATGCTGTTTCGTGAGCGGCCAACATACCATGAAGTAGTTTCTCGGGAAAATCACTCTCTCCTGTACATCAATACTACAAAAAAATTGTTTATATTTTAGTTTACCCAGAGTGAGGATTTGCAGCATTTTATCTTGTATTTCTTTTAGTCACTGGACTACGACCAAGCAGGACCATAGCCTTGGAGATAATATTTTGACCAAACATTATTTCGTTTAAAATCATGTTGCAAACATGTCATGAAGGCGATTTTCAATTATATTCATCAATTTGTTGTTATTAACTTTGCATCTGATCATGTATAATGTCTCCACAATATAACATTTAAAAATGAATTCCGATGGTTTATATCGATGATTAAACTTTCTTTCATCTTTAGTGCTATTGCATCTTAATAGTGATTGTCTTTCTTGCTGAAACTCGTCCATGCCTGATAAATCAAGTTTTAAAACCAAACTGAACTCCAGTTCGATATGACTGTAATTCTGTGCGTCTATTCACTCCAACTATTTCACTGATATTCATATATAAATGTGGGAATGAAAACTATTCATATGACAATGAAAAAAAGCACAAATCTGATATTGCCAATGTTCTCGTTGTTTTATCGATGATGTGTAGCTACCATTGCTATTTTGCTTACAGCGTTATAGACTTGTTAATTGTGTTGTTAAGTGTGTTATTAATAGACAAATCTAAATTCTTATGAGTAAATATGTGCATTGGACCATTTTATCAATAGAGGGAAACAATATTTACTAGGTCATTTGGTTTTCATCTTTGTTTTACACTTTACTGAATAGAAAATAATTTGGAGGTCATAAAAACCAACACATTGCTCGTGTTTTTTACAACTATTTATTGAACCAATAACCCTGTGAATTAATGGACTGAAATCAGTTAATCTTAATTAAATTTTCTGCGGAAACAAGAAAGGCTATAAAATATTGTTTCATGTTTCATTTTCTTCCTTGGCTCATAAATGTTTAAAAGTTAACACTTTATCAGATGAAGTATGGTTATATCATATTTTTCAACTAACAAGCACCACAAATAATAATAATAATAATAATAATAATAATAATAATAATAATAATAATAATAATAATAATAATAATAATAATAATAATAATAATAATAAT
>NC_068981.1:122344734-122346993 GCF_001194135.2 Octopus bimaculoides | reverse complement strand
TATATATATATATATATATATATATATATCATTGAACCACAGTAGTGGTTGAATATGTTCTTAAGTCCACCATTTCGTCAATCGCTGCAGATTCACAACTAATTCAGTTCTCAACTGAATTGCAAACTGTTAACAGTTTTAAAGAGGACACATTCTCAGCTACACTTTGGCATAAATAGTTCGAGATGTGGTTCAGTAGAAAAATGTTACATCAAAATATATGCGACCTCAAGGGTGGTAGTAAGGGACCTATTCAATTAACATAACACCTTCAATTAACGTAAAACTTTAAACTTTAAATAAAAAGTATACCTCTCTTTGGCTTAAATTATAGAAAAACGCATCAAGAATTCAGAATCACTAGTCGCATTGAACGAAATTTAGTAGAAAGAGTTATGTGGTAACATTTTACGAAATTTCCTGTCAGTAAGTAAGGGAGTAACGTTTCACCTACAAGAATACAGAATATATTTCTAAAACCAAAGCTTACTTTCTAAGGCGAGCTGGCAGAAATATTAGCGCCGGATTAAAAGCTTAACTATTTCTCCTCTGTCTTTACGTTTTTGAGTTCAAAGTTCGCCGAGGTCGACTTTGACGTGCAGATTCTTTCATTTTTTTTAAACTAAACACTTTCAAACTTACGATAACAGTAGAATGCGTCACATGGAACAGGGTTTACTCTTAGCGTTTATGAAAAAAAGTCGTATTTTAGAAGTGGTATTTCGTCTCTCTTTATGTTCTGAGTTCAAATTCCGTCGAGATCGACTTTACCTTTCATCCATTTCCGATCTATTCAATTAGACGTACATATTATTTAATTAATATTTTTTAACTAAACACTTTCAAACTTCCGATGCTGGTACAATGTGTCACATAGTACAGGGTTTACTCTTAATGTTTTCGACAAAATTTTGTGTTTCAGAAGTTATTTCGTCAGAAGTGTCAATGGACAAATTCGTGTTTGATAAGTGCCAATACACGAAACACTCAGCCTTTGACTTACTCTGTAACTTCTGCCGATGAGATCTATACTTACTACATATTTGTGTAAAATAATCTCATCACACAATCAAACCAATGAAAGAGCCTCTACGTGTTCGCTCGACACGCTAAAAATAGCAGTCAAATTATTCTCCTACCTAAACCACACGCATAAAATATTTCTTAAATTTGGAAATTAAAAATGTATTTTTTTTTTTTGGTTTATAAAATTGTTTTAATTTATGAAAAAACAAATATTTACATAAAATTCAAGGTACAATAATAATCATTTGTTATTGCAAAATTAGGTTACTTAAAGTGAGCCTGGTAACTGATGGTCTTGATGTCTTTAAAACTTTTAGTGAGCCATGGTGCAACCAACAACATGATAAAAATCCCTGCCATTAATTTGGTGTGGATGGGTAATATCAAATAATTCAATCACAAGATATATTTATATTAAACATGAAAAAAACTGAAATATTAGCATCACTTACATGGAAAAATTGAAATATTATCTTTCAGTATTTTATAAGGTAACAATCTTAAATTATTTATTGGCACATTATCAATTATCTTATAACAGCAATGCCTGGAAAAATCATGGATTACATGGAAAAATGCGAGCATGAAAAGTAATATTCTTAAGATTATAAGCCTGGAAAAGTACAGGCCAAGTTACTACATCTGGAAAAGTATAGAACAAGCTATTACTTCTAGTGAAGTAAAGAATTAGAAACATTTTAATTAAAATATTGCAGCTAAAATTAAAATTTGAATATTACAAATTATTTTATTATAATTTACAAATAACACTATACTTATTTAAGTAGAATTTGGTTAATTTACTACCTTAAATAAGGAAAAAAGTGACTAATTAAACAAACTTACAAATTAACTGAACGGTTGTGTATCATAAATTTAAAAGATGAGAACTTTAAAGAATGATAAATTAGAAGAATTGGCATTCTTTGCTGCAATATTTTAAGTAAAAAGTTTCTTATTCTTTATTTTACTAGAAGTAATAGCTTGTCCTGTACTTTTCCAGGTGTAATAGCTTGTCCTGTACTTTTCCAGGTTTATAATCTTAAGAATATTACTTTTCATGCTCGCATTTTTCCATGTTATATATATATAAATGATTATTTGATTTTGATTTCTATCCTCCACAACAATGGAATCAGTAGATACGGGGGAGAAATATGAAAAAAATCTATAACCTGCAATATACACAAATGTATGTATATATATATATATACATGTATACACCCCCACCAT
>NC_068981.1:122342201-122344701 GCF_001194135.2 Octopus bimaculoides | reverse complement strand
ATGATAAATTAGAAGAATTGGCATTCTTTGCTGCAATATTTTAAGTAAAAAGTTTCTTATTCTTTATTTTACTAGAAGTAATAGCTTGTCCTGTACTTTTCCAGGTTTATAATCTTAAGAATATTACTTTTCATGCTCGCATTTTTCCATGTTATATATATATAAATGATTATTTGATTTTGATTTCTATCCTCCACAACAATGGAATCAGTAGATACGGGGGAGAAATATGAAAAAAATCTATAACCTGCAATATACACAAATGTATGTATATATAAACGTGTGCGTACCTTTGTGTGAATTGTTGACGTCATAAGATCATTATAACGTTTCGAAGGAAAGTAAACTGATATTTTTGGGTTAGATTTTCACATAAATCTGTATATGATAGCATTTATATGTTTGGTTTAAAAAAAAACCTTTGGCATGTAAAAAATTCAGAGATGAAAAATAAATTGTAGTCACAAGAATAAGCGATTCTTGACGTTCATAGTTAGTTCATTTTTTCAGGAAATAGTATTCTGTTGATTCACTAAAATATGCAATGTATATAGAGCATGTTCTGCAAATTTACGATATATATAGTTCTAAATAATGCCTACAAAATTCTGCAGAACTAAAATGATTTTCACCTACTATTTTCTAACACAATATATGAAGCAAGTTCACTTCATTAATGATATACCTTTCCAGACAATATGTTAATAGCAGAAAAGTACAGCAGTCGGTCTCAGGTCTAATCAACTGTATTCAACTCCCAATATCTATGGCCGTGTACCTTTTGGGAAAAATCATTGTTAGTCTTCAGAAAGGTGTATACTTTACCACATGTCATTACATTTACTCGGAAATTTGTGACTATTTATTGAAGAAATCAAATATACATAACTAAGTTGTAGAGCTTGTTTAATAGTAAAGACAAAAATGTATGGCTGTCTCCGTAAATATGTGTACATTATTTGAAGTTCACGTCTGCGTGCGTATGCTTTTGCGCGTGCGTTTTCTAAAAAGGCATTAAGTACATTAAGATAACATAATTTTGTTGCAATAAAATGTTCATTAGACTACTTGTATAGTGAGAACTTTAAATATATCGCCTTTTACCAAATAACTTAATTTTATATATTTTCCTATTATCTGGAATTCTTTGTGATCAGGTGTATTGTTATTATTTAAATATTTGATATTGAGTGTAGACTAATAACACTGCGATTTAATCTGTATAATCACCGGTTCAGGTTTGAGCGTAGAGAATGCTATAGTTCAGAGAATAGCGAAAATAAACAACAGCCTAATAAATTGACAGATATATGTTACAAGGATATTACATTCTGCAAATTCAGAATTTCTCAATAATCGTTAAATTAATCAATAGTGAAACGCATACCATCGTGTAACATGAACTGAATTCACATTTACGCACTCAATCATACACATAAACACACACCAAACACACACATTACTGACTTCTGAGTGTGTTTGTTCGTTTGTTTGTGTGTGTGTGTGTGTGTGTGTGTGTGTGTGTGTGTGTGGTGGAGCAAATTATTCATTTATCGAAATTTGCTTTGCTACATCCATTTTTGAGACCTTAGGAAATTTTCAATCAACATTATTTTAAACTCGTAAGATACCCTAATCTTAATTTCATTCTGAACTGTTGACAATTCACCTTTCAAATAGTATTCAATATCTTTAAATAACATGTTTCTTACCATTATCGACGAGTTCAGCCACTGAAACTGATTTATCTTGTAAGATGGGCCACTGTAAAATATGTTTCCCCGGTTTCCATTTAACTAATATTGAATATTCTAAAATCATCTAATAGCCCGTTATTAAATAGATCACAATACTTTCATCTCTCGCAAACGGAAATGACAAAATAATAATATATTCTAGAGAACGGTACCAAATATTAAGAAGAATCAATATGTCTAGGCTAATCACAGTTTATTAAATCGTCATGATACACTACTCTATTAGGGAAGGAGCATGAAATATTTAATGTGTACTTACGAACGGCGCAAAGCAAATAGTTTGCGTTACGTTAAGGCAGTTTCCATTTATCTTATAACATATTACGAGATTTCCTAATGCACCAGACGTAAAACTCTTGGAGTCGTGGCAGATTATCAACGAAACATTTATGTATATATGAAAAATCCGGTGTAGGATTAGTCGTTCAAATATTTGAGAAAGTGTAGCTTTATGCAGCATTATCGAATATCAATTTCACTGGATTATGCAATATGCACTTAAAACTTGGCATAAAATAAGTGCAAACGAATGAGATGTAAAGGTAGATCAAAAAATTATCTAATATCAGTGCTGTTTCTTAATTTTAAGTTTGTATTCCCATTAATTTCCATCTTTTTATACACTGAGTACACACACAAACACACACACATACACACACACACACATACATACATACACACACACACACACACACACACACACACACACATATATATATATATATATATATATATATATATAT
>NC_068981.1:122339046-122342049 GCF_001194135.2 Octopus bimaculoides | reverse complement strand
ATATATACACTCACACACTGTCAAAGCAGTTTAGATGAGTAGTCTTATATGGTTGCTATTGATTGCAGTATACATACGCTCTATCAAATATTTCCAGATATAGCAAAAGGGACCATTTCTATATTCCTGTAGCATTCGGCTTCAATTTGCAAACATTTTATCTACACATAATTAGTTTAGTTTCCCCGTTTATTTTAAACTTTTAGCTGCTGCTATTGTCTAATAAATTATGTATTTGTGTGTGTGTGTGTGTGTGTGTGTGTGTGTGTGTGTGTGTGCGTGTGTGTGCGCGCGCACATGCGTACGTGTGTGTTTGTGTGCGTGCGTGTGTGCGTGCGTACGTGTGTGTGAATGAGTGTGTGTTTGTTTGTTTATGTGTGCATATATGTGTGTATGTATGGGTGCGTGTAGTTCCAGGGAGTTTATGTTTAAATATGACTTAACTTACATTGTAACTGTAGTAAATGGATGCTAATTTCAAGTAATGTATTTGGTAATATATTTTACAAGCTAGAAACTGTTACTTCGTTCAGAAATGCAGATATTCCATAAATTTAAAAGTTCAGGAATCTATACGCGTTTCAAATCGCTATATGATTCACAACCTAAATTACGCGAGACATTTTCCCTGCAAATAGCAGAACACACGCATTACACTTTCTATATAACTGGTATTGCACGTACGATACTAGATTAGCTCCCAATAATGTAAAACACCCAACCCCAACCAATCCAGAATGCCCTCTTTCATCGCTGAACATGGTGGAAATAGCAGCCAAATTCTTCACAGCTCATATCCTACCACGAGAAAAAACGAGAAAAAAGACATTGAATAATATACTGGTTACACTATTTCGTCATATATGACGGGTTTGTGCAGGCTAGTTTTATGAATTTGATACCAAATAGTATAAAAGACTTAGAAAGACTTCCGACTTTCTGTTACTAGGAATATTTTTGAGAAGTATGTGAAGTAGATGCTTAATTGGTCTCATATATGTTCAATCAAACTGATCTTGATTTAAACGTTTACACTACTAAAACAAGTTTAGTACGCAATATAATGATAGAACATACATAAACATAAGCTAGAAAATAAACTGTAGAATCACGAAACTAGTATCAAATGCTACAAAACAAGCACGTTATCAGGTCAAGCGCTAATGCTGTTATCCGCTCTTTATTTATCTTAAGGCGTTTTTACTACTTTCACTTCAAGACCACCCTTTTACTCAGTCCTTGACAAACATGTTTTAAGATGAACATCATTCGCCTCTCTCTGATTACATCCAAAATATTTGGAAATGTTTCTGCTTCTCCCGTTTCCACTGTGACTGACATCATAAATAAAATTTGACGTTTCTAACCAGATATACAGACATTAATATTTATATGTCAACACTGTATAAAACATAAAAGATGAGAAAAATTTTTTATATATGTTTGTACATATATATTAATAAGCGTTTAAATGTTATGCACGTACTGTATTTATGTATGTCTGTTTGTATACATGTACGCCTACATGCATGTGTGCATGTCTGATTGTGTATGTAGTTTTGTAAATCAATATGTTTGTACGTACATTTACATCGGTCTAATATCTAGTGTAGTTTATACTGACTCGCTTTTTGAGGTTTTGTTAACAACTGGATTAATATATTACCAAAATACTGCAATGAATAAATGAAATTTGTTATTCTTATATTGTAATCTTACTACTTAAGCATACGTCACATCTTAGTCACATTTTCAAGTTCTCTCTCATAAAAGAGATATTTATTTATAAAATCCCCAAAATAATAGCTGTATCTAATATCTTTTAGCACTAAGTTGTTTTGTATTTCTCTTTTTGATCTAACGATTGTAACCAGTAGCCCTTTTGTTTTCCTTCAGAAAACTTGATTACATAATCCGTCCCTCTCCAGCAGTTTCCTCTTAGGTGGAACACTTTTTAATCTCAACATCAATTGCTCTCTTTGTATCCTATTTAACTCTAAATGTTTCATAAGGTCCTGAATGTTTCCACACACATTCCATCTACCAGGTTCCAGTCATGAAGTATTAGTAAACAAGATATGTGTAACACAGTGGTGTCGAAGTTGAAATTGTGTTGAGGTGTAGCAAAATCCAGTGCGCTAAATAAATTTTTTATTTGCTTTCAAACATCATGTGTTCATCAATTTCAAAGCAACACCAATGTTTTATTGAAATGTGTTTATCTATTCAACAACCACTTGTGTTTCCAATTTCATTTGGTAGACTGTCTATTGTACTTGGGGTGTTAAGATTCTTTATGTTGTTTTAGTAGATATTTTATCAGTGTCATTTGAAGTTACTTCATCTCAAAATTGCTGCAAGTTCTTTATTATAATTGCAGTCAACGGAAAGTGGGTGGTTGGCGTCTAGAATAAGGCAAATAAGACATTATTCTATTACTAATTTTAAAAATGAAATGTTGATCTTTTGCGTTGTTGAATTACTAATTTATGTGGGATAAACGGTGAAAGGGCTGAGAAATAGTGAAGAGATGTCACTTTTAGAATACTGTGTGCTCGCAACAACTGTATGTTTTATAAAACATTTAAAGCATGCCATTAGGGAAATTTCAACATGTACAAATAATTGTTTGTCCCCGTTCTATAGGGAGCATTACATCTCGCTTTCTTTGTAGGTTTCCATTAAAATATTACTCGAATCCACCTTCATATTTCTCTGTTCCTGGAGAGATAACCTCACTGCACAGCATACTTGATCCAAAGGAAAAAGAGTGAGAGAGACCGGACAGACAGGGAAAGAGAGGGGGAGAGAGATAATAGAATCAACGTCAAGACTTCACTATTTACTCTACTCTGTGTTTCAAGCTGTATACAATTGTCATCTTCTGGCTATTTAACACTTCTCTTTCGCTCGTATGTAAAAATAAGCTTCACAAAGTTCTCCATAATAAATTATGAATTGTCGTATATATATATATATATATATATATATATATATATATAT
>NC_068981.1:122336340-122338698 GCF_001194135.2 Octopus bimaculoides | reverse complement strand
CTTAGATGACATCAGTGGCGTGCAGAGGTGTGTATGCTTGGGTGACTGTTGGTAATTCATAAACAAATTTGCCTGGACTTGTGCCATGAAGGGTAACATTCTAGGTGCAATACCATGTTATTCATGTCTGAAGGGGATCCCAAGTACATATATATTTAAGGCGATAAGCTGGTAGACTCGTATACAAAAAAGGGTTTTGTATGATCGTGTATAGAGGAATATATTATTTAAAAGAGTTCCAACTCTGTGTTTTTTCTGTGTTTTATTTATATTCTTATAAAATTAATGTGGGATATAGAATATTGAATATATAATATGATATAAATGGTAAAATGAAATGACGTGTTGAATGTCTTATTGAATATATGAAATATTGAGTATTAAATATAGAGAATCAAATATATAAACAAAAAATCAAATGGTGACTTCCAAAATGGAGGCGAACACCTTTCTCTATTTCATTGGCTTGAAAAATTGTTAAGACACTAGGATGTTTTTCCACTTTTCTTAACATAAAACCAATGGTAGCATTAAATCACCAATAGAGAAATTATATCTACCAATGCGGTGTTGAGCACTCATTTTCATCATGAGATATTTACGTATAACTATAAATAATTGAAATTCAAACTTAGTCTGATTATTACATTTATAGTTTTTACAATATTGAAATGAACTACGCAATCATCACGTTTATGTATTGACAGTCGTATTCCACAATAGACTGCAGTTGTCATTTGTGGAACACGACTGTGACCATATATACCCGATGACTGCATAAGGCTTGAAAGTACTTATTTATTTCAATATTCAAAAATTGTAAAAGATTACAAATAATAAAACGTGAAAATTAGACTCAGCTTGAATTTCATTGATTAATATATTCTTCTGTACACAATCATAGAAAATCTATCTATCTATCTATCTATCTATCTATCTATCTATCTATCTATCTATCTGCCTGCCTGTCTGTCTGTCTATCTATCTATCTATCTATCTATCTATCTATCTATCTACCTATCTATCTATCTATCTATCTACCAAATAATCGAAAAACTTTTAAGGCCCATATGGGCATATATAAAAAAACACACATTATAAGGGGCAAAATATTTGCTACAACCGAAGTTAGGTTTGACTCAGAAGAGCAAAGCAAAGCTTTTTCTATTGAATCACTTTAATCTGAAGAAATACTAATGATCCCTACGTACTTAGGGCGTAGGATCACATGAATAAAAATCAAGGATGTTCCTCCTGAATTTGAATCGCAATGGCTGGTGTCAACCATCTACTACAAGTTTGAATATGTTATTAACATCTTGGAGAATGCCGTCCTAGATCAACAGAACTGAGCAGGACAGTCTTTCGAGATCCTGGGTCAAGCAGATGAAGATACAATTGAAAATATAGCAGATTTGTTAAATCTACATGTCACCGTTAAAGGCAGAAAACTAAGCTGTTACCTCTATAGTAGCAAAAAACACTTAAAATTTGGTTGCCCAGTATATGAGGAGCAACATCAACAAAAACAACAAAAACAAACACCTCAACAAGAAAATGAAAAACCAAAGCAAAACCAGCATTGCTACCTACACCGCCATATCCAGAGCTGATAAAACAGCTCTACCAGAAATCAAAGATCATCGGCAACCAACAAGCCAGCCCAACCAAATGACACCACCATCACCTCCACCAATTACAGAAACAACAACTATAGAAGCAACAAATGAAAAAGAGAAAAACTAAAGGACTCATACCCCACCCCGCGAAACCCATACACCACATCCCAACTGTCACCAACCAACACCAACACCAACAACAAAATCAACATTAATACACTCAGAAATAGACCTCAAAGCCCTTTCCCTCCCATTTTCTGATTCCTCCCACATGTCGTCCGATGAAGGCGACACAGCGGAATGGCGAATGGCCACAGGAGTAAGGATTAAAACGGGGGGAAAAGAATAGAGAAGGAAACAAACAAAGCATGGAGGTTTACCACTCCCGAAACTAAAACACCTGCAGAAAGCAAAAGCATTAACACAAATAGAGAATCACACAAGGAATCCACAATGCTGACAGCAATAAACACAAACAATTGTCAAAACAAACAATCACCCACGCACAATAGCGCCACAGCACATAAAAATCATACATTTAACACAGTGCACACACAACACACTGAAATCAGTCTACCCGGAAGCAGTGGGGAGATTTGCAAAATATCTATCATTTTTACTCCCCATTATTTCGCTGTTTACACGTTACAAAGGCTTTCAATCCCTTTTGATCGGATTTTTTTCGTTTCGTTTTTTTTTTTTTGTTGTTATCGCTCCGCCTCGTGCGACTTTCTGCAGT
>NC_068981.1:122334229-122336275 GCF_001194135.2 Octopus bimaculoides | reverse complement strand
CCCGGGCGCGACGGCGTGCCGCCGGCGGGCTCGCGCGGGTGGAGCCGACCGGGTCACCGCCGCCGCTCCACAACCGACACCGCAACCACGCCGCGACCGCCCCGCGGCAGCCGGGCGTGGCTGTAGCGCCCGGCCCGCGCGCGGAACTACTGACGACGGCTTCGGCGCCGCCTCCCTACCGGAAAAGCACTAATCGACGCGCTAGTTAGATACATATATATTTTTGTGAGCAGGGAAAATATGGTGACCGTGATGTCGACAACTAGCCACTTTTTATGGTCTGAATAGTCGACAGGAGTCGAATTTATTCCAGCAGCTTTGATAGTGTGGGCGAAAGTTAAGATGCTTAGCTGGAATATGTTGTATAAGTATTTTACATACACTCAACGTTACTGAAGTAATTCTAAAAGCGAAACACAGAACTATATTCCTCCAGCATGGCCGTAGTCAAAATGACTGAAACACACGTAAAAGAGTAAAAGAGTATGGGTGCGTGTGTGTGTGTATATTGCATATATATTCACATACATGTATATTTGTGTATATGTACATATATACAATATAATATATATGTATGTGAATATATAAGCAATGTATACATATATACATATATACATATATACATATAAGTGTGGCGGGTGCCTGGAGGTGCGTGGGGTACGTGGGGTGCGTGGGGTGCGACGGGACGCGTGTGTATATGTGTTTATGTTTGTTCGTGTAGTTTTTGATGAAATTAAATTTTTGTGAAAAATGAATACCCGTAATATAGCCTGTGTGTATGACAGTTCTAAAGTGGTTGAAATTCAGCAATAAGAAATTACGTTAACATGGCAACACTGTATAATATATTTGTCAAATACACATTAATATAACTATAATTATGAAATGGTTTGTACGTGCTAAGTATTTAATTTTATTACAGTATTAATACGCTTAAGGTATATTAGTTTTGATGTAAATTAATCATATTAGAGTTTTAAGGAGAAATATTTTCAGTAGAACAATCGCAACATTTTCTCTTTCTTTTCATATATCTATTATAATATAAAAGTCACGCATTAATAGGGTTAAAATCTTAATATTGTATTCAGCCAAGAATGTTTCGAAAGCATGTTATTATGCAATAAATATTAAATATATTTTGCTGTTTGTATTTACTTCGTACATAATATTTAGCGCATGCGAGCTATTTTTCTTGATTGAGATTAGATATTATGGGAAAGAGTATAAGGTACTCAGTTATTTATTGTGAAAACGAAAGCCATCTAATCGCTCTTCGTTTGCAACTGCCGAAAAGAGGCTACAAAAATAAGAATATAATTTCTTCTATTTATTGATATCATTCTGAGGAAGGGAGCACACATCTTTCTGATCTTATATATCTAAATAAGATCAAAGAATCCTGGATCATGATATTATTACTGTTCGACTCGCTTGCAACCATAAACTTGTTTCAGAATAATAGTAAACTCATATTTTTATGTAAAGAGTTAAATAATCCAGATATTTATTTCTCCTTTGAAGCGATCCAGACAGCTTATTTTGCTTATATGTGAATCTCCGAGATGAATAATTTCTGTGGATAACGCGGTGTTTAATGTTCTCTTCGAATGGTTGTAACTTGAGATGAGGAAGACATGAAACACAATTTCCAAGTGTAAGATTAAAGGTGCAAATAACTTTCGGCCATATTGAAAATATAGGGTTTTGTAAGAAGAGTTAATGATTGCTTCACTGGACTTACATTAAAAAAAAAAAAAAAACATGTATCGAGTATGAATGAAAATATATGTTTCCGGATGTAGTTCGTTCATGCCACCATGATCAAAACTAAGTTGGGAAACCGCTCTAGGAACTGAAAATCCTATGATATTTATTGCATTTCATTGTATTTTTTGATAAACGTTATTGTCCGTTATGGCAGTGAATGTGATGTCCCCTGTTGGTAGATCAGCAACTCGGATGGGAGATGCGATATGCTAGTTAGTGCGTATGCATATATGATTAATTTACAAAGTTTCAGACACATGTATGCATATATATATA
>NC_068981.1:122333450-122334219 GCF_001194135.2 Octopus bimaculoides | reverse complement strand
ATGTATGTATGTATGTATGTATGTGTGTATGTATAGAGGGGTTGGACAAAATAATGGACACACCTTAAGATTTGAAACAAATATATTTTAATATGGGATAGGACCGACTTTGGCAGTAATTACAGCTTGAATTCTACGCGGTATGGACTTTTACAAAGTTTGAATTGTTTTCAAAGTAACATTTGTCCATTCTTCAGCTAAAACAGTCTTCAGTTCTTGTAGTGATGATGGTGGAGGATATCGACTCCTTACTTGTTTTTCTAAAATACACAATAAATTTCGATAATATTGAAATCTGGGGACAGTGGTCGGCAGATAAGATGATCCACTTCACTAGAATATCCCTCGTGCCATTCAGAAATAACTTTAGCTGTGTGAATTAGTGATTATAATCCTGAAAGACTGCGTTTCACTCCGAAAACAGTTCCGCAACCATAGGATGTTTTTTGATCAGATGAAATGTTTAATAATTTTAACTACTAATTTTGCCATGAAGGGAAACCATTGGGCTGGCGGATTTCCAAGATATAGCCACCAGATCATCACATATCCTCCTCCATGTTCAACAGTTGGATGAAGACAGGTTGGGTCAAATGCATCTTTTGGCTGTCTCCGGGTATTCTGAGCCGGTGGTCGGAAATAAGTTAAAGAACGAGTCGTCCGAGTAAATAGCTTTCTTCCACTTTCTAGGGACCAATTCTGTAGGTTTTTACTCCACTCTAAATGCTTTGTAACGTTTGTTTTTGAAAATAATGGTCTTCTGATTGCA
>NC_068981.1:122330599-122332491 GCF_001194135.2 Octopus bimaculoides | reverse complement strand
ATATATATATATATATATACACATATATAAATACATGTACATACATACATACAGTGTGTAGGTGAAGCAAAATAGGTTTAGAAGTGATGTAGTATGGGAACAGAAACTCTAACGTCCACATTCAGAGCCATCACTCCTGCTCGAGAGTCTGTTATAAGTACATTTTTATGGATTTAGTTATGTAGAGAATGGACTCCTAACTTACCATAACAACTTCATAAGGACATGTCGCCGGATACATACCAATGATATCATGCACAGATTTCATATAAATTTGGTTATTACATTATGTTATGGTTGCCTTGAAGCAAATCTCCAGATAAGACTTTACAGAATTCTTCTGTTCATTTGTTTTCTTTTTCTTTATTCTGTAATCTGTATCCTTTGTACTCCATGTAAATACGTTATATATCGCAAGCCTATCTCTATCTAACTTATAAACACTACATACACACACACACACATAGATATACCTGCTCACTATCATTATATTATATAGCAATATAATTGCTTACTCTCTCTCTCTCTCTGTATATATATATATATATATATATATATGCATGTATACACACACACACATATATATATATATATATATATATCCATATATATGTTTGTGTGTATATATGTGCGCGCGCGTGTGTGTGTGTGTGTGTAAACGAAATATTTTATTTAATTAGTTTCGAACACAACTAAGCTTAAATTTCTTGTGAGTACACCCTGAAGTGTGGTTTCACGTGGACATTAATATATCGAACTTGATAGAAATGTATTTACAGTAACTTAAAGCTAGTTATTTATTTCTTACTGCGAAACATTCTTCTACGAAAGTGTATAATACGCTTTCTACGCAAGTGTATCACCATAAATAAACAACTATATGTATTCCGAATTTTTGACATATACTCAACTAGAGTATATATTTAGGCCTGCAACAAAATTGTCATCAATACGGCATAGAATTTAGATGTCGAATGCGGTTTCTCAAGTCAAAAATGTACATTAAACAATGTTTTCCAGTTCGTAATATTTGCGACATAATGATTACTCAAAGGAAATGTCAGGCAGACTATATTATAGTTTCATTTAAACCACTTCACATCCAAATTCCATTCCATTTGTGGAATTGCCTCCGTACAACCACACCTTAAATAATGACCTCAAGCGATGTCTAGGTTATCTGTAACAAATTGTTTGGTTATCTTGATCTTCAAAATTATCCACATTTTAGTTTCAAAGTCTTCCACCTACGATTAATAAAGTTTATTTTATTGGATATAAACTGTCTAGGAAAATTTGTGTTCTATTTACGTGCCATACATTTTGCCAAAATTTTCTTGCAAATTTTCTACCACTTAGATTCATCAATTGTTTCTCTTCTATTGATTTCTTAGAAAAAAATTGGTATAAGTTTGACATTAATATTATGGTGTTGCATCGTCGTTCAAAATATAGATACCAACATATGTATTTCATCGTTGATGAAATACGTATGTTATATATCGTATGTTAAATAGTACATTATATATCGATATCAGCAACAAGAGTAAAGTGGATGTGTTAAGCTATGTAATCACACAATGTGCATTATCCGACGCCTTACATATGAAACATACATATATATGTGTGTGGGTGTGTGCAGGGAAATAAGTAACATAATTTGAACAATATCTCTATTCACTTTACTTCCACTCCTCCCCACTTCTACAGACACACACAAAAATCACTCATACCACTCAACCATATGAATATATTCCGACACAGACATACTCATTATTCCTCAAAATACATAATTTCCCTCATAGAACCTTATTGTCACACCACGTCATTTTCTGCATCTCTCTCTCTCTCTCTCTCTCTCTCTCTCTCTCTCTCTCTCTCTCTCTCTCTCT
>NC_068981.1:122323672-122330580 GCF_001194135.2 Octopus bimaculoides | reverse complement strand
CACACACACACACACACACACACACACACACACACACACACACACACACACTTCCACTGACATTTTCTTTTTCTCACTCTCACTGTGCTTTCTCCTGCACTTACTGCGTCGTGTTATGCCCGGAGAACTGCAAAATTGATCTCGGCGGAACTTCCAGTAGTTGCCGGAAAAGGAATAAATATCTTACAAAATGTTCTGCATGCTATAACAATTCAGCCTGTCCTCCACTGTGTAAACTATATGTTTTTAATTCAGGCATCATGCCATTTATTTTTGAATCGATGTCAAATCTTGAGTCAAAATAACCAAGTAATTGACTGGTGCTTTATTTTATCAGAAAGGATGAAATAATAAAAGGCTAACATAAGAGCCGTCACAAATTACGCAAGACATTCTGTTCAATGTTATAACATTTTTACTAACTTATTTCTACCGCTGGCCCTGAAAGCCCAAGCACCTGGAAGCCGAAAAGAAAACAATACGTGAAGGACTGCAGTGGAAATATACATCGTGTAAATGTGTGAAATCAATGCAATTTCAAGGCATATTTGTAACACATAGAAATAATCCCCAGGATGGGAATATGCACCATGGGGAAATCAGAGCACTCCACCTACGCTATTGATTAAGGCAAATTATTGCCCTTTCCCTTAGCAAACACTGGGAGAATTGAAAGGTAAATGCATTAAAAAGTCACAAGTGGAAAATGATTTCCTTAATCCGCTAAACTAGAAAAAAAACTCTACATTCATTCCGTCAGGCTGCTCCATCTTTCAAAGAATTTGGTGAATGGGAAACGCTTCCTTCTTTAACTACAGCTTTCTTATTAGTTGATATCTAAAAAAAATTAATGAGGGCTAAGGTTCAGATCAGACCACATTTCCTTAAATGTTTTAGATGCGTCCAAAACACAAGATATTTTTCTATAACCACTTAGTACAAGCACACTACACACTCGTCATTGCCAGAGCATGTGTTAAATATAATTTCACACCGATAACGTGAGTTATACCTGTAGCACATAAATTCACTAGCAAATATGCAAATATAGGACAAGTGGATAACGGGCGGTTTTGTCGCCCAGCGTGCTCTTCAGGTCACACTACAATTCATCCCAGCAAGAAAATGTTCTTTATGCAACAGTATCAAACAAAGAACATTTGGGTTCATGTCTCCAGTCATGCAGTCTAGTCCATTTACAAAACAAAGATTGACAGCTTCACGTTGTTTGCACTCTCTATATGATGCGAGTGTGGCATTTTCAGGAATCACATTTTAAGCTTAGTAATATTCAAGATGTAATATACCTACATTCAGTATGTATTACACTGAAGACTGCTGCTCAACGAACTGACGTCGCTCATTGACGCTGACAAAACTCATTCACTGATGCCATCGACCAAGATGCTTTGCAAGAGTGGCAGATCCAGTGCTTATATTTATTCCTTGTTAAGTTTAATTATTCAATACTGAGTTACACCTAGTGTTCAACCTAGTGCTGGCCAGCAAAATATAGTTCATTCTAAAAATTTGCGTTCACGTTTGATCACATATTCCTGGGACATGTTACAAGATCAAATGATACAAAACAGATGAAGGGATATAGATATTGGCCATCGCTTCTGGCATAGAGTAAAAATGGATGCTGAATTTGCCTTAGGTATACAGAAGTATAAAGGTAAAATGTCACATGAACTGTAGGAAGAATTATAGACAGAAAGAAATACAGATATAAAAGAGAAGGAGAAAAACGTGAGACAACAATATATAAGTAACAGGGGAAGATTGAAAATAAAGATATATAAATGAATAAATAAGTAGATAAGTAGGCAAGCAATCAGTCTCACGTAAACAAAAGTGAATGGTACATTTCACTTGAAACGTCGCTTCTATTTTGGTGCAAAGACCCAATTCATCAGAAAAAAACTTCGGGAATTTTATTTTATCTATTTATTATTTTTTTTTAAACCCTCCGACGCCTTCTGTCTGCGGGTGGAAGAACAATTCACATTTTAACCATTCTGTTAAATAGTTCCATCTAGTCTGTTCCAAATAAATTACTCGTGTTTTTCAACACAAAATCTTTTACTTTCAAGGTTATTTCACAAAATGTAATATCACTTATCATTTCTCCCATAAAATGCAATCTTTTTCTTGAAACACTTCGCGCAATTTTCGAAGTTTCCTTTAAGCTATTTCACTCCGTGTATCGGTATTAATTATCGTGATATCATTGCCCGTATCCAACCGCAACTCGATATTCATATCATTCATTTTTATGGACACAAATTTTCTTTTCTGAGCCTCGCTTAGAATTTTTGTTAACAATACATTCTTTCTAGATTTTTTTATGTTTGACCCCTTTTGTTTCTTGTTTAGTTATACAATGAGCTTTTATGTTCGATTTTTCCATACTCATAACAATTACGATTTTTAAAAGGACAAATACTTCTAAAATGTAAACCACCGCACCCATAGCATGGATTTGTTCTTGACGTTCGTTTTTCCTTTTTCTTATCCATCTCAGGTCAATACGCATATATCTCAGGGCAATCTGTTTCTTCAATTTTATCCGCATTATATCTTAAATCCTTTGGCATTCTTCAGCCACTGCTTGTAGAGTTAATGTTTGGCCCTGTTCTAATTTTGTTAATATGCCGGAACGTATATCAGCATTTTTTCTTGTAATTAAACCTTGAAAAAAAATTAGACATTTGAATAAATACGGAGATAAAGTCATTTGATCTGAATTTTTCACACTCTGTTAACGACCCCAGCTTGGTTGACGAAATCTTCATCATCATTTTTAACTAACTTTAAATACTGCCAACGAGTATTAAACAGGGAAATCCTTTCATTGAAAATTCTCGGTAATAAATTAATTGTTTCACCTGGAGTCTTCTGCAGAATATTATTAGAGTATGTTTCATGTTCAGCAGGGGATAACTTACTTAAAAGTAGTTAACCTTCTCGTCATTCCAATTTTTTACATTCTTCTTTCAAGATTTATTCGTATCTTCTAAAATATGCAGATAAAGTAGTACCTTCTCCAATTGAGTTTGCTACGCCGTCTGACGATAACGAACCTGAAGTATTTTCAGACTTCTTCAACTTTAATTCCAGTAACTGTTGGTATTGTTGTTGTAGTTGTCGCTGTAACTACTATTGTTGGTGTTGAAGCTGCACCACGCAAGCCAATAAGTATTCCATGTTAATGATGTTTTTTCTTCGATTTTGTACCAAGAAAAACATTTTAACGTCAGAAGGAAGATTCGAATATATCATCGCCGCTTTTATATCCTTATTGTTGCCCGACTCTCAGGTAGTATTGTTCGTTGCACACAGGACGCTTTGTTTTTCATTGTACTAAGCACTCTTGTTAGCACTCTTGTTTTTCATTCGATCGGACTTTAGTGCCATTTTTAAGACATCTTCTCCAGCTGATTAACATTGCACAGCTGTATCCGATATATCGTGAGCAAGGGAATCGAACCCCTAGCGCATTCTAGCGACAGAACCAACACACAGTTATTCGAACAACTACCATTACGACAACTTACTTGTTCGGTGTGTGTTCAATTCGCACTAGCACACCGGCTTCGCTGCGTGTTCAGTTGGCACCAATACACCAGGTTAGTGCCAAATCGAAACGTGGAACTAACACACCGACTCATACAACTACTGCCGACCTCTTCTCTCAACCAATTCGCTACTCGTTATAAGAGTTCGGCTAGTCCATTCTGCAACGACACTCGCTACAACAGATATGCTACAATATCAAATGAGGATTTCTTTTATATTAATTAAAATGTATACAATAAACAGTAAAAACGTATATTAATATTCTTACACTACTATTGCTACTATTCCTACTACAACTACTACTTCTACTACTGATATTACTACGACTACAAACGAGAAGAAGAAGAAGAAGAAGAAGAAGAAGAAGAAGAAGAAGAAGAAGAAGAAGAAGAAGAAGAAGAAGAAGAAGAAGAAGAAGAAGAAGAAGAAGAAGAAGAAGAAGAAGAAGAGGAAGAAGAAGAAGAAGAAGAAGAAGAAGAAGAAGAAGAAGAAGAAGAAGAAGAAGAAGAAGAAGAAGAAGAAGAAGAAGAAGAAGAAGAAGAAGAAGAAGAAGAAGAAGAAGAGGAAGAAGAAGAAGAAGAAGAAGAGGAAGAAGAAACTAAACATAAATTAATAAATAAACCATTTTCAGTAATAATATCACGACGAAAGGAGATTGATAACCAATTTCTGGTGTGTTAGACTACAAGAATCGTATCCAGTTAAACCTAGTGTACTGATAACAGACTTTGTACTGCTATAAATATACACGTTCGTATATACCGATAAATGTGCATTTGGCCAGATATCACAGTTATAGGGAACAGAGGAAAATGGGGAAGTTATGTGAGGAAGATATAAAAAAGAAGTAATATTACGATAATAGAAGTAATATTACAAAAAACTAGTAGACGTAGACAATAATGAAACAGACACAGAATTAAAAAATACATACAAATAATTACATGTACATTAATGTAACTAAATATATAAATATAACAAAATATATGCATAAACTAAAAAAGTCGATGAAATAAATATAAAGATAGAATGATAAAAAAATTTCAAATGTGGAAAGGTAGGGATTATTAAACGCATTGTTTCCGTTTGGATTCAAATCCCCGTCCGAACTGAGTATGGAAGAAAAGCAGTTAAAACAGGAAATAATAGTGCAGTTAGAAACTATTCTCTTGGGTGATATAAAACGAGATACACTAGAGCCGTGTAGACAATATTAGTGCAAAGGTGGAACGGAATAATTTGCACAATTAGGGAAGATATAGAAAAATAGTTGTTTTTCGGGAGTGTTCAAATTATAAGTGATGTCCTATTCTGAGAAGACAGTTTTTATATTGGTAGCTGAAGGTATTATGAAAGCACAAGTATCATAGTCGAAGGCTGTTCATGAGACAAAGGCGTATTACAGAATCGAAGAATTCGGAAATACATATGGCGTCGATGCATTAGAGTATGAATATCATTTCAATTATATGAAATTTGTAAGATAGAGAAGGAAATAAAAACATAGTCAGTCTGGTTGAGAAATCGAGGAAAGATTGAGACAGAAATAGAGAGAAAGATGCATCTCCTTGAATACGGTTCCTAAAATGGAATGTTAATTTCAATGTATGCTTACAATTAACAACAAATTCTCACAACTAATAAAATTTTGAACGACTCGTGTAAACAGACTGTGCAAGCTTCTCTACCGCATTGTTATTATGTGGCAGAGGCTATAGTAGACCAGTTACTATCATAACGTTTTCCTTCGATTTTGAAGTAGAAATACATTCTAATAAAGATATAGAAAATTTTTTAATTCATCATGAATAAAGGAATCCTTATAGACAGAAATTATTTTCTTCACAAAGTTTATTGAAGCGACAATTTAAAACGGTCTCTTATGTATTAATTTTATATCACAATATGACAGTATTGACCAGGCTATCAGATGCTGGTCACAAGGCACTTCCGATTGTCTTGATTGTGTCATATTTTCCACTCTGACGTAAATTGCTTTAGCAAATGTCTTTCCATCGTCGTGCAGGCTTTCCAAGTTACTTTTCCGAAATCTTGGATACCACTTGGCTATTGCAACATGTCCGGCTCAGCAGAACTTCTTCTTTCAGTATCCTGCAATCACATCGTTCAATGTCTTCCGCTCTCGAATTATCTAATTTCGAATGTACTTTCGTAATGACATTCTAAATATGCATCGTTCCATGGACCTTTGTGTCGGAGTCAATCGATGTTCTATCCTCTTCATAGTATCCCACGTATAAAAGCGCAGGTAGCACAGTGAGTGTGATTGAAGAGCTTGGCACGAATGAAAACTTCTTTATTTAATTAAAGGCCTTCCGTCCTCCACCTATGCTCACATATTTATTGTGCTTCCTAAGTCTCCTTTACCTCATCGCTTCCAAACTTTATTCGGTCTTGTGCTACATCTTCCTGTCACATATATTATATTTTCATGCATTTCATTTCAAGGCCTACTACTAACCTCTGCCCTGCTCCGTCGGTATGGTCTGCAGCTGGTCTGTAGTTTCAGCGACGAATATAATATCATCTGCGAATCAGAATTGTGTTATTTGCCCGCGATTGATGTTTACACCACCTATCGAGTCGATGGCCTTGAGGACAATTTCTACAGATGCGGTAAATAGCTTTCAGGAGACGGTGTCTCCTTGCTTGACACCCTTTTCAATAGGATGCTTACTGGTGGTGATTTCAGAGTTATATCTCTCATGTATCCAGAGTTCGAATCTCACAGCAGTTTAATGTGTTGTATCTTGTATTTCCGGAGAGTTCAACAGATACTGAAACAAGTGCCAGTTACTCTCGTCAGTGAAATTGTAGATGACCAGCAGACTAGTGAAAACAAAACTCCTGGCGAAAATGGTATCACAACAGAGATGTTAAGGTGCGAAGGTGAAGAGCCGTGGAAAAACTCTGTTCTTCCCTTCAATAAGTGTCGAAATAGTAAAATATCATCCTGCTTTGTAAGAAGGGTGATAAAGGTTTAAAAATCCATCACTACATATGACTCATTTCTCACCTTTATAAGTTGTTTACAAAGGTTATAGTCACAAGACTATCGAATAACAGCCGACTAATCAACTAGGTTCGGCAAGCAATTTGGGCAAGTATCTTCTACTATAACCTTGGTGCGTCCATAGACTTATGAGTAGATTTGGTAGACGTAAAATGAACTAAGTCCGTCATATATATATATATATATATATGCATATGTATATATGGGGGGGGGGTAATTTTGATTTTGTCTCATTTAGTCCTTCTGCACCGCTTGGTAACTGGTGCTGGTGTAAATACGTGCATGTAACTCT
>NC_068981.1:122322218-122323623 GCF_001194135.2 Octopus bimaculoides | reverse complement strand
TATGTGTGTGTGTGTGTGTGTGTGTGTGTGTGTGTGTGTGTGTGTGTGTGTGTGTGCGTGTGTGTGTGTGTGTGTGTGTGTGTCTACATACATACATACACGTACATATATAGAGAGAGAAAGAGAGAAAGAGGGAAACTGAAAGAGAGAGATTGAACACACATGTTTGTGCTTTCAGATGACACATTGACAACTTCTCAAGGAATAGCATGACATACAACTGGTTAACGATGTAACACTTTGTTTCAAATGGAGGACGAAGTGTGTTTTCAAGATGTGTAAGTATTGTGTAAAGCTTTCCACTTCTAGACGTTTCATTCTTCATGCATGGTGGTCTTTAATCGTAAAACTCACTTGGACTGTTATTTCTGGCTCAGACATTCTTTATGCGCATAGCTGAGGGAGCTGACTGAATAAATTTCGCCTAATCAGGAATACAATGGATGTTTCATATTTTAAATCAGACCTAAAAATTCAATTGCCTAACTAGATATTAATTAGACTTCACGCATGTATGTATATATTAAAAATTATGTTAAAATTTGCATAAAATATAATGGTAACACTGAACTAGCAATTTGGAGATAAAAGCAAATTAAAAGATGTCCATACCATTGATTAATAGTTTATATTGACTAACAATATGACAATCCTTATAAAAGCGGCGAGATGGTACAATAGTTATAACGCATTGCGAGATTCTCAGCGTTTTTAACTTCTGGATTCAAATTCCACCGAGGTCGGCTTTACATCTCCTCCTTTCAGGTTCAATAAAATAAGTACCAGTTGAATATTGAGGTTGATGTAATCTACTTACTTCCTCCCCTAAAATTGCTGACCTTGTACCGAAATTTTAAATCAGTATTATGATGGTCATAACATTGTAAGTTTTCAATGACTGGTGGCAAATAATTCCTGACTTCTTGGCAGTTGTTTCATTTATGTAACTTACGAATTGTATTTCCTGCTTTGTTTTCTCTTTCATAATGTTTGTTATGATGGGACAGAATCATACTTTTCTGGCATGGGTTTAGCTACAGCAAAGTATATGTTTATGTTTTTGTATTTTGGACAACACACTAAGCGAGTATGCATTTCTCTGCATCTAGGTGATCGTAAAGCAATACGTGTCGCAAGTCTGCTTTGATATTTCCGTGTTTGTTCATATGTTCATTTAGTGTTATGTGATATCAAATATATTCTCCAATAATATATAACACTGAAATTAACGGCTATTCGCAGATATTCTCATTTAAGATGCCGATAGATATGACGATGATGATGACGTTGACGACGATCGCGACGACTACAGTAGTGAAGTATTTAGTGATGCAAGGGATGATGAAATTAGCTCTTGTATATGTATATGTGTCTGTGTGCGTGTGTGTGTGTGTGTGTGTGTGTG
>NC_068981.1:122317812-122319343 GCF_001194135.2 Octopus bimaculoides | reverse complement strand
TGTGTTGTATTTGTATATATATATGTATGTATATGTACATGTATATATATATGTGTATGTATATGTATGTGTGTTGTATTTGTATATATATATGTATGTATATGTGTGTATGTATGTGTATGTATGCATATGTATAGGGGTAAAGGAACGGGTAATATAGTATAGTAAAACAAAATAAACAAATTAATTAATCTAGTGGAAATTCACAGGAGAGCAATAAAAATAGAAAATTAAGGAGTTATCTCCCCTATAATAACAGAAAGATGAAATCTAACGGGATTTTAATACTTTAATGTTCGTTATGTATGTGTTTTTTCGTGTTTTGTTCCGATGGTAACCACTCTTGAAGAAGTGCCAAATATCAAAATCCAATGAACCAGTTACTGTATAAGTTTGGCACAGAAATGTTAACATAGAGTGGTGAATAAATCGATATATCGAGTTTGAAGTCTCTGTCTTTTTTTAATATGAAAATTTAAAAGTTTAAAAGCTTATAATATAAATATAAACTGTGAGAACGACCCTTAAGGAATCTAGTTAACGATCCCCTAAGGTAAGTTCTTATGCTATATTGGTAACGGTTGCTACATCCTCTGGAAAATTATAATATATATATATATATATATAAATGTATGTATGTATAGACCTATATATGTATACGTATACGCATATACATTTACATACATCTACAAATATATACATATGCGTATACATATACATATACACACATATATATGTATTTGAATGTATGTGTATGTATGTGTACGTATTTATGTATGTGTGTACAGTGTAATTTTTAAATGTCAATCTTCTTTGCTGCAGCAAAAGCCACTTGTAATCAACCAGCTTGCTGTTCCAAATCTGTTACTGGAATATGTTTATACGATTGACTCTTTACTGGCAAGGGGTGGCCGGGTATATTCATTCTTGTGCTTTTTCTATCTTACTCGGTTGACTGTAACCACCGTGAATGCTTTCCGCTATGACGTTTGCAAAAATAACACATTTATCATTGAGTTATATTATTATGTTTCACTTTGAACGAAATGTATTTCCAAAGCGATCAAACGTTCCAATATTTGCACTGAAGTAAGGGATGTTCTACGAATGTTATGCTTCAAATGTACTCTCAATCAACGCTACGTACCATTTTTATGTATGGTCTGGAGTTTTTAATCAACAGTGTACACACTTTATTTTTCTCTGGTGTTCTGTAGCAAATGGGCATACATTCTTGTCTACAATTGTACTCTACTTGTATAGTTGCCGTGTTACGAGTGTCCTTTGTCTGAATTTTTGTTCGCGATACGCATTGAAGATGTAAAATACATAAGAATTAATGCAACAAGGACCAAAGGGATATTTATGGATATGCTTAAAAGATGAGATATGTAATCCTAACGAAGGGACTTGTATTAATAAACAATTAAAAAGAAACTCATAACGCTATTGGCGTCGCTCAAAATGCTATGGAAATGTTTTTAAGATTTCTAATATATATATATGTATATATATATATATATATATATAT
>NC_068981.1:122315500-122317245 GCF_001194135.2 Octopus bimaculoides | reverse complement strand
TATATATATATAAAGGTATGTATATACATATACGCATATAGATACACACACATATATACATATATGTTGTTCTAAGAAGCTTGCCTCCCAACTACATGGTTCTAGGTTCAGACCCTCTGCGTGGCACTGCAAACGGATTTGGCAGACATTGGGAGAAACCCGTCGTGTGTGAGTGTGTATGTGGGTCAGTGAGTGTGTGTATATGTAGATGCATGTTAGTGTGTGCTTTTAGTCTGTGTGTGCCCCCCCCCACGCCACCGCTTGGAAACCGGTATGGGCTTGTTTATGACCCCGTAAATAAGAGATTCGGAAAAATAATCCGATATAAGAAGTACCAGGATTCAAAAACTTTATAAATGAATGAACAAATAAATAAATAAATAAAATATACAGGGTCGATCCTACAAAGTAGTACCTCAATATGGCTTCAGTCTACTGAATGAAAAAAGAGATAATCTATATTATATATATGTGTGCATGTGTGTGTGTGCGTGTGTGTGTATACATATATATATATAAATATATGCATATATATGTATATATTATATATACAATATACATAAACGTATAATAAATATGTAAATAGAAATATATACATAAAAAATATATATATATAAATACATACATAAATGAGTGTGTGTGTATGTGTGTTTGTATGTATTCATATGTAGGTATATTTATTTTAAGATTTAATGTTTTATCAAAAATATCCCTTTTTTTAATAATCCATGCATATCTCGGATATATTAAATCCTGAATCCAAAAACAAATGATATACGGGAATACATAAATCCTGTAAATTGCTTATGGATTTCTTCCCTCATTCCTCTTTGATCCAGAACTTTTCATATATTTGAGTGTGTGCGAGGGCGTGTGCATATATGTGTGTGTATGTTTGTTTCTATGCGTTTGTGTATGCGCACTTGTATTTGTACAAGGGAATACCAACCATATATCCACGAATACACAGTGCATTTCACATACAACAAGTAGTAGATGAAGCCTAAGCATATGTATATAAGATGGGGTACTGAACAGTTCGTGGATTTGGGTGAAAATATAGAAAGAAAGATGAGTTAAATATGATTTTATTCAACATATTACCCTCTCAGATACACACAGTTATTGCACCCTTCTTTCAGTTTTTCTAAGCCCTGTAAAAAGGACTCGGATGGTGGGTCTCCAGCCAGGACTTTCTCGACATCCTTAAAGCCAGAAATATTTCTTCACCGCTCGAACATACATGCAAACATAAATATAGAAATAATTATTGCATATTGTAGAGAGCCACAAAGAATGCCCGTGAATAATTATTTTGATTGTATATTTATGTTAAAGCATATCATACAATATATTCGAAGCTGTTTTAGGGAGATATGTATCACTAAAGATTCCGCCTAACTGTCTTTCCATAGAATACTTGTGATCTCTGTAATAGTGCGATTCAGGATATGACTAAAGATCAACTGAAAAGGTATTTCTGGTCCAACATCATCACATTATATATGTAATAGCAACACAGAAGTTGAAAGTTAACTTTACGAATATATCTCATAAAAGAGAAATATATGCATACACAGACACATTCACATATGTTCATTATATATAAAGATAATTATATAATGATTTTTAAAATTATTTGAACATATGTAATATATAAATATATACGTATACATATACATATACACAGATATGTAGATCTATATATAAGTACACTTATGTATTGTTGCATGTATATATATATA
>NC_068981.1:122313110-122314509 GCF_001194135.2 Octopus bimaculoides | reverse complement strand
ATATATATATATATATAAATATATGTATATGTGTATGTATGTATGTATGCATGTATAAATGTATATGCGTAAGTAAAGCAAAGTGTTGAAGGGATGGAAAGAAAAAAATAATATGTGGAATTGTATACTCTTACCGAAGTGGCTTTGGTTGAAAGTAGAAAACACATGAGCACATTCACACGCACACACACATACACACACGCAAACAACCATACATACACACTCATAAGCACACTCACGCACACACAAGCAAGCACAGACACATATATGCACTCGAACATGCAGATTCATATGGCGAATGTCATTACAACACAGTTTTTCCGTTTTTTTCTTGTTCTTTCGAATTCTCTGATCGTTTCTCTCTCAGTTTCTCTCTCTCTCTCTCTCTCCCTCTCTCTCTCTCTCTCTCTCTCACTCACTTTACTTCTTTTACCCTCATTTTCCCTTTCTCTCTCTTTCTCTCTTTCTCACTCTGTACTTCTCTCTCCTTATCTAACTATCTATGTATCCATCACTATTTTCGTCCTACACGGAAGTTTACTGTATTTCCATCTCTGGTTCTTGCACACCACAACCCACTAACAAACAGACACTCACACACACTGACACGCACACGGAAATACACACAACGCACACGACGCACACACATACACAAGCACACACACATATACACACGTATACTTCACCCACAGCCCCTATAATTCCTATAAACGAAGATGTTTGATTCCGGTCAGAAGTCCAGAATCACTTAGACACACGTACATAATACCTGCATACAGAGACGCACACGTAAGATCGAACATGAAGGAAGATATATACATATACGTATAAACATGAGGGCGTATCCATGTGTCTGTATATGTATATGCAAATATATATACGTGTGTGTCGTGTGTGTGTGTGTATGCGTTCTTCATATCTGTGGGTGGGCATCTATTGTTTATGTTATGAAAAAATATTGTTTGATCCGAACTAAAATGTACACACACATTTCCGCCCTACACACTACACTCCAGCAGAATCGTCTCGGTACACACGCACATACACACACACACACACTCACAGACACACACACACACACACACACACACTCCACTCGCTCTCACACACATACACGCACAAACTCATATACTCACCCCTATATATATATGTATGTATCTTTATACATATATATATATATGCAAAGCTCGACATGTGTGTGTACGTGTGTGCGTTTCTACGTGTGTTTGATTGCAAATCGATAACGAATGAAGAATTACAAAGCAAAAATCATAAATCAAATGGACGTTCACAGCGAATATTTATTACTCCGATGATCCAAGAAAGTTTTAGGAGTATATATACATACATGTACATAAACATACATGTGCGTAGGTGTGTGAGTGCAAATATATATATA
>NC_068981.1:122307495-122307858 GCF_001194135.2 Octopus bimaculoides | reverse complement strand
TATATATATATATATATATATATATATACTCTTTACTCTTTGTTTCAGTCATTTGAATGTGGCCATGCTGGAACGCCGCCTTTAGTCGAGAAAATCGACCCCAGGACTTATTCTTTGTAAGCCTAGTACTTATTCTAGCTCTTTGCCGAACCGCTAAGTTACGGCGACATAAACACACCAGCATCGGTTGTCAAGCGATGGTGGGGTGACAAACACAGACACACAAACACACATACATACACATATATATACATATATACCACGGGCTTCTTTCAGTTTTCCTCTACCAAATCCACTCACAAGGCTTTGGTCGGCCCGAAGCTATAGTAGAAGACACTTGCCCAAGGTCCCACGCAGTGGGAC
>NC_068981.1:122306676-122307485 GCF_001194135.2 Octopus bimaculoides | reverse complement strand
CCTCTACCAAATCCACTCACAAGGCTTTGGTCGGCCCGAAGCTATAGTAGAAGACACTTGCCCAAGGTCCCACGCAGTGGGACTGAACCCGGAAGCATGTGGTTGGGAAGCGAGCTAGTTACCACACAGCCACCCGTGCGCCTATACCACTTCTGCGCCTTTCTATCATTCCCTGACCCCCTTATTAATACTTTGCATGTATGACGTCCTCGCGTTGTTGTTTTCTTTGTGCTTTTTCCTCCGTTTTGGAGGGGATGCATAATATATATACATAAGTTCATAAATCTTTTATCGGTTATAAGAGTTAAATGCATGTTAAAACATAGATATACAGGTATATCTTCATATAAATGTAGATATGTATGTGTGTTTGTTTGTGAATACGAGTGTACCCTGTTTTAAAATTACTTCGATATGCTGTCGAAGATATTTCCATTTACTCTCATTCTGTAATGTTGTAAGAAATTAGTTCTGCAATGGAAAAATATGTCCAACATATTTCTTGAGAACTGTTGCTCTTTGTATGTTGCACAAGCCTGTAACCGTAAATGTAGACAAGAACTTACACAGCACACACCCTACACTCCATATACACACCCATACACACGCACATACATGGAAATACATGTACATGTATATGTATGTGTGTGTATATATATATATTTATATATATATATAGAGAGAGATAGATATATATATATAGATATGTGAGCATGTGTGTATATGTATGTGTGTATACATTTTATATATACATTTATATATAATGAACCTTCATATATATATATATATGTGTATATATATATATATGT
>NC_068981.1:122305739-122306275 GCF_001194135.2 Octopus bimaculoides | reverse complement strand
ATATATATATATATACATATATACAAATATATGTATACACATAAAAAGTCAAATAGTCAAAAGGAAGAGTAAGTACGGTTAGGCAGCTTTTTAATCGCTACAAAAGTTTCGATACATACAAATCCTCGTATACACAGGATTTATAGTTAAGTTTAAATTAAATTATTTAAAACTTTACCTGTCTAAGATGAGCTATATGTATCTCCTCAGGCGATACTCAGTTGCTGTCCCCGTAAGTACACTTAGATTTCCATGCTACAACAACCATGTTATAGCATCTATATCTAAGTTTACTTGCGGGGACAGCAACTGAGAATCGTCTGAGGAGATACATATATATCTTCTTAAACAGGTAAATTGTTACATAATTTAAAATGTGAGCTTAACTATAAATCCTGTATATTCGAAGACCTGTATCTATCGAAACATTTGTATCGAAACCTATATATATATATATATATATATATATACATATATATATACGAATATATATGCATATATATACATGTATATACATACATACATACATATATATA
>NC_068981.1:122300368-122305303 GCF_001194135.2 Octopus bimaculoides | reverse complement strand
AGACATATGCATGTATATATATATATGTGAGTAAAAATAAATACAAAAAAGGGGTTTGTATGATCGTGTATAGAGGAATATATTATTTTATTTAAAAGAGTTCCAACTCTGTCTGTTCTTTATGTTTTTTATTTATATTCTTGTAAAATTTAAGTGGGATATAGAATATGGTATATATAATATATAATATAAAAAAAGATGGATGGTACAATGAAATGAAGTATTGAATGTCTTATTGAATATATGGAATATGTATTATTGAATATATGAAATACTGAGTGTTCAATATAAAGGATTAAATATATAAATATATAAAGGCGAATACGTATTTTCTATGCCTTGTGGTATTTCATCATGGCCGGTATGACAGACTGTAACAGTCTGTTACAGTCTGTCATACCGGCCATGATGAAATACCGAACAAATGAGAACAGAACTGAAGAGAAGATTTCGTTAGAAGAATCTTTGCAATCTTGAAGAGTAATGGCATCTCATACCTGTGAAGATGGTGCAGGATTTGTACGCACCTCTTTCCATGCGTATTGAAGGAATTATTCAAACGAAGGAAATACACACGAAATATTAAAAATGTAGAGTAACATTTTGAAATAAACATTATGTAATTACTTTTCATTATAGACATTTTTCTGTTTTAAAACATTGTATCTTGCTTGGTTTATGTGAGGTGGCCGAATACTTTTGTACAGCTAGTTTTGAAGGTCGTCCCGCAACTTCTTCTCTCATTCAGATCCCCTACTACGAAATATAATGATTAGGTATGGAAAATATTCCAATAGGACCAATATTACAACAAACACAATGGGAAACAACCTCTTATAAGTGAGCAATTCGCAGAAATTTACAATCTTTTAAAGTGGCCGAAGACTTTTACACGTTCCTGTGTATATGTGTGTGTATGTGTGTGTATGTGTGTGTGCGTGTGTGTATGCGTGTGTGTGTAGCTATATGAGTATGTACATTGAGTGTACTTTTCTGTGAATCATGCACATAGAAACGTAATCTAGCTTTCTAGATTCTGTCCTTCGAATAATTTAATTTTAGAATATTTTTCACACACGGCAAAAACCAAAACATTATTAATAGTATAGTCTGCTGGATAGACACGAACCATCCTCTAGTCTTTTTAATTCCTAAAAGTAAATCGATGTATACCTATCACAATGCATTTTTTGTCTGTTATGATATTTCTGCTTTGAATGAATATTAAATTTACCCTAGGTTAGTCTGTTTAACTGATTTTAATGGACATCTAAGTATTACAATATATTTTCCCTTGAACATTTCTCTCGTTATTCCACTGCGCAGTGAAATAGTTCACCATCTACCCGCCGCAATTTCAGACTTGAAAGTAGATGTAATTATTACACTCGGCAGTCTCCTAAGATATATCGCTTCTGTTACAAAAAATAATTGTCGTAACAGTAGTCTGGGAAATGAAAACTGGAAGCTTCAACTGTCTGGAAATTTGGTGGGTTTTTGCAGCCTAAACGTAACGCTATACATTACCAATACTGAAATTTGTGCTGTTAGTATCGACAGTAGTTTGATATCTCGAGCGGAAAATGTCCTCTCTATATGACAGGTAAGACATAACGCTTCGCTTAGATATGATGCAGATTAGAGCAAAGAAGAACAAGGTAATAATACAGACACTTGCAGAGAGACATTGCTTTAATCTCATGGCTCCCCTGCTCGCAGCCTTTTCAATGTTCCTATCCACCTGAAGGTCCCGAATGATATTGAGTAGAAGCCACTTAACTGTTCCTTAGCTTCAACCGTAGATGCTGATAGACATGGATTTTCTTCTCCAGTTTCTAATACACAAGTCCACCGACCTGCATTCCTTACTGAGTTCTGTTTCTGAAACTTTGTGTTCTTTCGTTGTGGTAATGGATATTTCAATGACTGTAATATCCAATAGTAAACACTTGACGTTATCTGCGTATATAAGAATGAAACCCTACTGTTTTAAATTTTGAGTGAAAGGCATATTACTAAATACAGCTTTCGTAGCAGAAGCCGTACAGCCAGAAACATAGAGGGATCATGGAGAATCCTCTCTCAGAAATCATGATTGAAGCTACTAAGAACAACACTAAGTACCATGATCAACCCTGATAGAAGGTTTACTATTGATATCAATTGATTTGCACTCATATAGTTATATAAGACGGAAGCTCACATTCATGCATCCTCGACACCTCAACATGGAGAAATCATAAACCACTCAGCTAACATTTATTTTAGAAGTATTTGACATCGTTTCGCATGTAGCATGACTACTATATTTCTATTCTGCGACATTCAATCAGCACTTCAACCATACGCCAGCATACACAACTGAGAATATGATATGTCAGCTGCAAATGCAATATGCATAAACTAAATCAAGAGAGAGCATATTTGGTGTATTTGAATAAAATTTCTAAGACAATCAAACATCTCACACAACCGCTTATTTCTATTATCTCTTATAAGTTTATTAGGATTTCTAAATTCTGCATTCACCTGAGAGATGTAAGAAATTATCTACGTAAATTTAAGGTTCACAGCTTGTAGTTCAATAAATGCTAATTCGAAAATTCTGATACCAAACACATTGCAATAATTCGGATCTCTGTTTTTGCATATCACTACATTGCTACTCTGAAAACTAAAATTACCTCGGTTTCTGTTGCCATTGCTGTCAGTTTAACAAATGTTATACCTCTTAAAGTTGCCACTGTGCCCCTAAAGGCAGCAGTGTTGACAGTATAGTTCACTATTGTCATCGGTTAGAGAGTGAAGTAGTCCGTCAGCTTCTGTTGAGAATAATATATTAACTGACCTAAAAGAAGAGTAATCTCCTCACATTGTTTACGCGTGTTTTGTGATTTTGAATTCCCTTTTGTTCAAGACACTAGCTGTATTTCCTTGTTTTACTATGCAAAGCAAGGATAATCCACTTTTTAGCAAAATCGGGTTAATGCTTCTAAATTCATTGTCCTAATTACCACAAAGCGTCTTTCGTTGGACGATTTTCAGAATAATTAGTACGCCGGATAAAATGCTTTGCAATATTCCTTTCGACTAAGGCAGCGAACTGACAGAATCGTTGGGGCGCCGAGTAAAATGCTTAGCTGCATTTCGTCAGTCTATATGTTCTGGGTTCAAAATATGCCGAGGACGTCGTTGGCATTCGTTCTTTCGAGATCGTTAAATTAAAACCAGTAAACCAATGGGGTCGATTTAATTGACGTACCCACTCCTTGAAACTGGCATCGTACCGAAATTGGAAACCATTTTTTCTTTGTACTAAGGCGATGAGTTTGCAGAATCGTTAACATGAAAGTCGCAATGCTTGGTGGCGTTTCGCCCGTCTTCGCATTCTTAATTCAAAGTCTGCTGAGGTCCTCTTGGCTTTTCATCCTTTTCGGGGTCGATGAAGTGAGTACCAGGTGAGCACCTGGGTCGATTTAATCGACTTAAAACCCTTCCCTGAAATTTGCTGGTCTTGTGCCAAGATTTGAAATGAATATATATTTCGACTCAGTTCAAATTCTACCGTTGTTGACATCGCCTTCCATCCTTCCGACGTGGATAAAATTAGATACCACTGACACACCGGGATTGATATGACCTTTTTCTCCAAATCTATAATCATATACCTATATCAAAGGTTATTATTCTCCCTACTTTTGTTGCTAAGGTTCGTCCTTCCAGTGTTGTTGGAATTAAATTAAATATTTTACATTTCTATATTGACTGTATTTGAGTTAGCTTTGTTATTATCGACTCATTTAATGCAGGGATACTAAAATATTAATTACAAATAATAATTACGTTCCGAGACAGAATAAATATCAGTAAATTATGTCCATTTTGCTAGGGAGCGCAAAAACAACTCTGGATACATTCCAGTTTTATTATAATGTAGCTAAAGATAGATTTCACGAAACGTACCCAATTACTCACGAATGAATTAGTAAATAAATGTATAATACTGTAGATTGGTTGATATAGAAAAATTGTTTTAAGAATAAATAAATCAGAGGCTCCATTCATGTATATATTAATGTTTTTATCAATATTATTTTAGAATTGGTGTTTCGGAAATTTTTCTTCGTACACAGAATGTTTCCAATTTCTTTGATTTCTCCGAAAGAGGAAGCTGGATACTGCTATTTTAGGTAATACCCGCCTCCGCCGTCACCACCCAAGATGTATCGAACATTCTTTCTACTGTGAAGGCTTAACTAACAAATAAATAAATCAAGTATATTCCACTCAATCTAGACGATTAATCTATCCTTTTCTTTATAAATATAACAAATAAGAAAATAAAATGAACAAATATAACCTCTCTTCAAGAAAACATATTATGAAAGGTCAAACCATGAGATTCTACGAAAATTGTCTTTCAGCGGTAAACCATCACCACCATAACAATCGCCAACACAACAAATATGATGATTTCCTTTAAATAATAATAATGTTAATACTACTAGAACATTGTCATGAACAAATCTGAGCACATATTACTCGCACATTCATATATAAAACTTTTAGAGACTATATATATATATATATATATAGGACACAGATTTCGTGTGTCACATAGCTAGCTAGAGACGATGGCTTCTTGGAGCTAATTCACGGCAGCTTTCGTCCTAATTTTGGGACTGCCATGTTGGCTTGGCGATAACTATTAATTTCCAGTACCGCTGCCGTAGTCTCCTTTAGAGAGACTTAGAAATATTAATAACTCTCTCTCTCTCTCTCTCTCTATATATATATATACACATATATATACATATTATATGAAACTGCTTGATTCGGTTTCTATTCTAACAGAACCAAGCTGTTTTAAATAATATATGTAGCCCCTACAAATATGTTCATTGGCCTTCTCTTTCGTTTGTCCACTCATTTATT
>NC_068981.1:122296481-122300358 GCF_001194135.2 Octopus bimaculoides | reverse complement strand
AGAGCGCTAAATCGTTATGCTGAATAACGAAGAAGTAAATGATGTAATTATCAACTTTATACAGCATAACGATTTAGCGCTCTAATAGAGCTTCAGGATTATGGAATTAAAAAAAAAAACGACAGAACAAATTTCAACGGTCAGTGTTCATATTCACTCAATACATTTTAAATTGTCGTCATTCTCCACAACAGACATAGGCACATTCATATACACAAGATATAGTAAAAATTCACAAGAATTTATAAATATAAGAATATATAAAAACTTATAAATATATATACATATAAAAAGATATATAAATAGATAAATATATAAATACATAAATGTCCTTGCGAGGTTGAATGTCCGTATTAAATCAATGAAGAGGGTAGATGACGAAGTTAGAATAAAAGGATTTTAAGAGGAATCCTGTCGAATCCTGCAAAGTCTGACGGCCGTTTCGGGAAGATATAGGGTGGCATGGGCGAGCTAACTCCAACCATAGCCATCCTCTATACTTCCCTCATCATATATTCTCAATAGAATATATATATATATATATATATATATATATTCTAAAGCGGTGAAGGGCAAATAATTTAATAAAAGCAGTTAAAATATTTTTGATAATTCAAATCAAGCTAAAGCACCCACTGAATTTTTGGAATCGCCATCCTTGTATGGAGAGTCACAGTTATAAATTCAAATAATCTACCATTCTCCGAATACCTGAATTTTTTTACCTCATTATTAATTCTAGCTATATCCTTACATACGATATTAGAAAAAGAATTAGAAAATGTGAGAGAAACATATTTGAAAATTATAAAACTAAATCACAAATGACCTAATATCAGTAGATATGTATTATCACAATACGTCAAATAAAACCATCAACAAAGCAGGATCTAGTCAGTTTGGGTCACAGATTTTAAAATTATTATTATTTATTTTTTACTGAACAATTTGAAACTTCGTATACTGGTGCAATTTCTCCCACTCAACACGGTTTTATTTCAACGTTTTTGACAAAATTTCGTATTTTAGAAGTTATTTCGTGTTAAAGTTGTCGCATTTGGGTAATTTTAACCAATCAACGAAGTGTAATGAGTTAAAGAAAGCTACTGCTTTTTGCGTAAGTAATCGAAGAGGAACAATTTCCGGGTCATCTCTACTAAATGTCACAACTCTGTTCTTTTATAGATTTTTGTTGCATATTACACTCCTCTTTTTTGTTTTTGGTTCTCGCGTCGGAGTAACTAGTAAACATCGAAGAATCAAGACCAAGAAGGAAGAAATATTATTTACATATATTTATTCGTTTGCCCGACATGTAGTTGGAGAGACAGAAGTAATTGTAGTGGCAGTGATACGTTCGCTCGTTGACTGGTAGTTGGTATTGTAGAAGTGGCTGTATGCCAGTAGAGAGGGAAAGAGTAAAGGATGCACGGTGCTGACTAGGAAGGAAGAAAGGATAATGTTGGCATCGTCTTTCTTGAGGCTGAAAGTTTCTCTAGAATGTTGACATTTAGTAGAGATGACCCGGAAGTTGTTCCTCTTCGAAATCTATCGCAAACAGCAGTAGCTTTCTTTAACTCAATACACGTCGTTGATTGGTTAAAATTACCCAAATACGACAAGTTTAACACGAAATAATTGTCAAATATGTTAAAAATAAACCGTGCTGAACGTGAGAAATTACACCAGTATATGAAGTTTCAAACTGTTTAGTTAAAAGAAAAAAAAATTCAAAAATTTATGAGCGAAGCTGAACAGATCCACAAAGCATATATGCTTATTTCTACGAAGTTTTATTATCAGACCATCTATACCACAGCAAAGAAAGAATATATCATTCATAAAATACACTAGAAAAGTATGCTAGGATGTAAAGAAAAGTTAATTTGTATAATGATAAATGCTAAATCAATATAAGTGCCTAAAGGTTGCATTCACTGCAGGACAGAGAAGTAAAAGTAAATACGACACTGATGATTTATGACAAGTCAACAGACGATGTAGTAAGGTAGAAACAATGGACAGACATGAAAGATGAGTGGGAAAATGGACAAAAGAACTGAAAAAAGAAACAATGTACATTAACAGAAATGATACTTTGAAAAGCATAGACGACCTCTTTGAAATTAAAAATTTTCAGTCACAATGTACTTTTGATTTTGCTTCTTTTTTTTTTGTCCTACTTGTTTTCCCTTGTTCTTTGTCAACGAACGTAGTCTACATTAAACTTACAACTTTCTCATATTTTTCTGTGTTATACTACTCAAAACACAGTAGTATAGTTTGCCTGCGATTTGTTCGGATTTACTGGGTTGCCAAACAAACACATAAGAGGCTGCTGGAAATAGCAACCAAATCACTTTCAAATAAGCGAAGAAAGTATATTATAATCTTTTCTACTCTAGGCACAAGGCCCTAAATTTTTGGGGAGGAGACCAGCCTATTAAGTCGACCCCAGTACGCAACTGGTGCTTAATTTATCGACCCCGAAAGGATGAAAAGTAAAGTCGACCTCGGCGGAATTTGAACTCAGAACGTAAAAGACGAAATACGGTAAGCATTTCACCCAGTATGCTAATGTTTCTGCCAGCTCACCGCCTTAATAGTATACTATAATGAAGAATAAAAATCTTGACTAGGAACGTTATTTGTGGATAAGTTGTCTAAGTTAAGATCTCTGAATATGAAATAACACGTTTTTAGTTAAAGTTATTACAAGGTTGTCACTGACAGCGCAACGAAATTTTAATGATCTGCCCCAAAAAGTATTTTTCTGTCAACGAAAATACAAGCAAAATTAACTTCACAATTCTGTCAAAGAATATTTGTATTTAAACCGAATACATTTTGTCCTAAATGTAGCATCTTAAATAGACAAACAATATAAATTGAACATTTTACCTAACGTCAGTTAACGATCTAGTGAATGATAAAATTCAGACTATTCTAAATTTTACAATATAAAAGGATATTATGATGACAGAAATCAAAGAGAAAATACAAGAAAATATCTAGGTCTCAGTCGTTAAAAACTTACATCACTTTCAGATGAGAAGGTAATGTGAATAACGCCATAATTCATCAAGAGAGTGAAATACATTGATAGTTACTTATGTACAGCCGAGGTGCAAGAACTATATACTTATTTTAGCAAAAATATTTGGTTAAGTGATTTAGTTTACAAAAAGATTTATCAAAGATTGAGACATTTGGAATAATGTCTCCATCTTGGTTATTATGTCAAAATTTAGCATTTCAGACAAAATTGGATTGATATATCACAGTATATCGAGACAAATATCTTTAGAATATCCACAATTCATTTTGTTAACAATAAATAGAATGATCGAATATTAGTTATGTTATCACAGGTACACATGGTGCTAAGAAATATTATCACTTAAAGCCCTACACTAAATGCCAGCCCCATCAATTCTTGAATGTTGGAGAGAGCGCGTCGCCAGTGGTGCTAACTAAATCTCAGCCTGTTGCATGATGAATATGAATACTACACTATATGTAATCTTGCTATCGAGTGATGCGGTAGACTATACTAGATGCTGAGAACCATGGTAGTAAGCAGCTTCTATTTTGAGATGAGTAACTCATTCTAGAGAACCTGTGAACGCAATATTTTTGAGTTCAATCCAATCACGAGGGGAAGTCAGAAAGTGTATGCACTCCCGTTTCAGTACCGTATTAAAACAAAAGCAGGGGTCGAACAACTATTTTACGAGGATGTAAACACACCATCATCGGTTGTAAAGTGGTGGGAGGGACAGAGACTGACACAAAGATATACATACATTCACACGCATATGTATACACACACACACACACACACACACATATATATATATATATATATATATATATA
>NC_068981.1:122287881-122295417 GCF_001194135.2 Octopus bimaculoides | reverse complement strand
AAAATTATAGAAATTTTATTTACTACCAGTGGTCTAGCGAGAAGAAAACAAATAGTCAATATATATAGTCTATATATATATATATACGACGGGATTCTTTCACCAAATCTAACAAATCCATCGGTTAAAAGTAGCGTTCAGTGAAAACGAAGAATATTAGTTCAACACTGAAACGTATAGGTATTAAAAAAAAACTATGAATGAGAAAATAAAGAAAATGGATAAAATTGACTTATGGACGTTATTTATTTAAATACATTCCAATTCATACTCAGAAATTCCCGTGTACAGCTTTGCCCATACTCAATCAATTCAATTACAGAAATAAATTTCAAATTCATATATTCGAAACTATTCTTTAAATAAGTAACGCTGTAAGTCAATTTTATCCATTTCCTTCATTTTCTCATTCGTATATATATATATATATACACGCGCACTCACAGACACATACATATATATAATTAAAGAAGTACATGGAGTGAGATGGAGGAAATTCCCCGAATATGAGTATGAAGTTCCCAGCAAGCTAAGTCATTTCTCATTCCACTACTCGTGGTATTGAAAGCAGATTCAACCAAATGGATCCGTATTATTCTTTGAGCCGGTTATGATGAAAAGCATTGGAGCTTCGTGAATACATCATCGAAGCCTTCAGCACCAAAATCCTTTCTTTCGATTCTTTTTGATCGGCCTTAAATCATTCATTTCTTGGAGAATATCGTCAAACCTTTCGCAGCCATCTATACGTCATGACAACAGGTGGAGAGAAATTTCTCAAAATATTTTGCATATTTCAGATATGGCTTCGACATTTTCCTCAGTCGTTGCTCTGTTTTTCTATCTTCCCTGATGGTCTACTACTTATTGCGGTCCCACATCGTAGCAAGTGGATGGTGAAGTAAAAGGAGATCTATGGCTTTTGCCTTTGTCTATTTAATGGAACATATACAAAACGATCTTTGCCTCCATTTCTGAAGATTACAGTGGTGTTGATTTAGATTCAACTACTTTCGGAATATCTTGTTGTTCCTATTAGATATGTTGCAGTCCTCACTACCTTACTCCTTCCGCCCTCTGTCTTTACTTCTCTTTCTCCCTCACTCTCTTTTTCTTCCCATGTCATTTAACTTCTTCTATGCTGAAATCCATTCAGTAGCTTTTAGTGCCAAAAGCGAATGGGCTGGGCTTTCTCACCTGAACGTTTTGTTTCTTCACATACATCAGATCACGGCTCCGAAATAACTGTATATACTTAATATGTCATGAGAAATTCGAAACATATCCTGGATTCTTATTTACATTATTTACATTGGACGGATATTTGTCCTCATCTTGTTTGTTGTTAACACAAAGTTTCGGCAGATATAACCCAGCCTTCATCAGGTGTCTTGGGGAAATTTCGAATCTGGGTTCTAATTCTTAAGATATTTTCGATGTTGTTGTTATTATTATTATTATTATTATTATTATTATTATTATTATTATTATTATTATTATTATTATTATGTGGTTGTTGTATTTTTTTCTTTCTTCAAATTTTCTATTTCTTGCCGAGTGTTTTCGGTACACGTAGGGCAGAGAAGTTCATTGTATGCATTCCCAGTTTACACACGCAAACTAACATGTAGAATTTGTATTTTAAAAAAAATTAATAAATAAATAAATTCATGAATAGATGCTGTCTTCGCAGCGATATTGCTCTTCTCAGTACATGAGTCGTTCCGGTTAACACTATTTTTACACTTCCTGTAGGGATGGTAAGCCTATATCATTTTCGAATAGGTACCTTTTTTTATTTTTCCTACGTCATAAGCATAGACGTGGTTGTGTGAAAACAAGCTTACTTTCCAACCATATGGTTCTGGCTCAGTACCATTGCGTGGCACCTCGTGCAATTGTCTTCTTCTATATCCTCGAGCCGAACAAATCCTTGTTAGCGGATTTGATAGGCGGAAAAATAAAGAAGATTGTCGTATATGTATGTGTGAGTGTGTGAGTGTGTGTATGTGTGTGTCTTTGTTTCTTTCTCCAACTGCTGCTTGACAACGGGTGTTGCTCTGTTTACGTACCCGAAGCCTAGCCGTTTTTCAAAAGAATCGATAGATTAAGTACCAAACTTAACAAAATCAAATCCTGACGTTGATTCATTCGGTTAAAAACACTTGAAGGCGGTGCTCCAGCATCGCAACAGTCTAATGACTGAAACAAGTAAAAGATAAGAGATACTATATTTTGCCGAGGAGGGCAATATATCTTAAACTGCATTATACTCTTGAGCCTCTCAGGCGTTTGTTATTCTTGGTTTGATGTGGGAGCAAAGGCTTTCAAGTTATGACTATCCAATCTTTTCGCACTGAAATCTACATTGTCTCTCACATTGTTGTTATTCTTATTGTTTTATATCAGGGTCAGTGATAACCTAATGAAATTATGATCACTGGAGTTTCAAATGTTTTGCCTTCGCTTTTCTTTCTTTGTTTCTTTCTTTCTTTCTTTCTTTCTTTCTTTTTTTTTCTGTCGAATACTATTTTATCCAATCTATCGTTCTATCGTTAACATTGAGTCCTGATCGTACGGATTTTATAACCAAAGACCAAAACCCATTTCATTTTATAAATCTAAAGCCACATTACAGAATATATCGCTTATGCTGTTGTTTAGAATCTGGTCATAAATCCATGTATGAAAGCATTCTAATCCCGTCCTTTTTATATTTGTACAGAACTTATAAACATATAGTTCAATATAATCTTTTTATAAGGTTGTCGGAGTTTATTTGAGGGAAGCTTAATTGTTATTTCTAGCACCTCGAAGGAACAAGCAGAGGCTACCTCATTGACTTAGTATATCTTCCCAGGGTATAAAAATGACGCGGAATGGTGATTTCAAAGAGTTTTAGCTGCTATTTCTGCAGCTTATGAGTCTCCCGTTCGCTTGTTTATGTACTTGTACTGCGCTGTTACTGACACAGAAAATGTTATTAATCCGGTTTTTAATCCCGAAATCTCCGTTTTGATCTCACTGCGGGAAAAAAATTAGATAACTACGTTTTACTATAGCTCTGGATCGACTCAACCCTGGTAGTCGGAAACTGTTGTAAGCTCGTCTGGTGGATTGTACATGTAAGAGAAAATGTGATATCAGCTGTGCCAACTTAAGGGTTTCAATTCTAATCTATGTATGATGTGGCTTATGGTCAATACATAAATAAAATGTAAGACGGTGAGCTGGCAGAATCGTTAGCACGCGGAGCGAAATGCTTAGCGTCAGTTTACGTCCTGGGTTCAAAATCCGCCGAGGTCGATTTGCTTTTCATTACAGCGCCGGTAAAATAAGTACCAGTTGAAAATCGGGGTCGATACAATCAACTTAACTCCACCCCTGAAATTACTGGCCTTGTGCCAAAATTTGAAATTCAAAGTATGGGCCTGTGCACTGTTATGCCGAGAGTCAATTGATACAAATGAGATGACCCTAGGTACCATGTTCTTGTTGGCACTCCGTCGCTTACGACGTCGAGGGTTCCATTTGATCCGATCAACGGAACAGCCTGCTCGTGAAATGAACGTGCAAGTGACTGAGCACTCCACAGACACGTGTACCCTTAACGTAGTTCTCGGGGATATTCAGCGTAACACAGGGTGACAAGGCTGACCCTTTGAATTTCAGGCACAACAGAAACAGGAAGTAAGAGTGAGAGAAAGTTGTGATGAAAGAGTACAGCAGGGTTCACCACCATCCCCTGCCGGAGCCTCGTGGAGCTTTAGGTGTTTTGGCTCAATAAACTCTCACAACGCCCGGTCTGGGAATCGAAACCGCTATCCTATGACCGCGAGTCGGCTGCCCTAACCATTGGGCCATTGCGCCTCCACTCTAGGTATCATATTGTTACACTAACTCTCTTTATGCATCACAGTAATAAGATAGGCGCTTATGTGGAATTCTCAGCTACTTAAACGCCACACCACTTCCATGATTAGAAAGATTTGTCGCTTGAACAAGAGAATATGCATCGTCAAAACCGAGGGAGATCCGTTTGCTGCAAAACTTACATTACCAATGCTGTTGTTATTGTACCAGAAATGCAGATGATGATATTGTCAACTTGTTGCGTTTCCTGATAATATTGTTGTAGAAATAATAGATGCAGCTGTTGATTTTGTTACTCCTCCCTTTTCTGCTACTTCTGCTGCTGTTGCCGGTGTTGTTACTGCAGACACTGAAGCGGCTGACATAGGCTTTTCTTATAGTTGTAACAGCTGACACTAATGTGCCTGTTGCTATTACTGATTTGTTGTTGTTGTTGTTTTTGTTCCTGCTGTTACTCGTGTTGTTGTCGATATGATTCTTTCAGTTGTCGATGTGCATCATATCGGTTATGATTAGTTTTGTTCCAGTCGTGACCATCACGTCGTTTATTTAGGCTTAATATTCGAGTGTATGCATATGTGTGTGTGTTTATGTGTGCGTAGTGTGTTTGTGTGCGTGTGTATTCTTGACTGTGTTCGAGGACCACATTGTCCCAAATTATTTCAGGTGTGAATGTTGTTGTTGTTGTTGTTGTTGTTGTTGTTGGTGGTGGTGGTGGTGGGAGGAGCAAGGGTGAATTATCTACTTTCCCGTGCAAGACAAGCGATACCGTGAACGCGATGCTGTTACTGCGTATTCTTCTATTGTTGACGAAGTTACTGTTATTGTCGCTGCTGCTGCATTTTGTAGTAGTAGTAGTAGTAGTAGTAGTAGTAGTAGTAGTAGTAGTAGCAGCAGCAGCAGCAGCAGTAGTAGTAGCAGTAGTAGTAATAGTAGTAGTAGTAGTAGTAGTAGTAGTAGTAGTAGTAGTAACAACGTTGGTGTTTGTTGTGGTATTCTGGATGCTGTGCTTAATATTGCAACTGATTTTTTGGTTGTTTCTAGCCGAAGTTATTTACTTTTCTTTATTGACATCGTCTTTTTCTTGTTCTTCTTCTTCCCACTCTAGTTGCTGAAACTTTTTGTTGTTGTTGTTGTTGTTCTTACTGTTGGTTTGATTGTTGTTGTGGCAAACTAGATTTTTTTTTAATATATATAACTGTTGTTTCCGCGGCCGTGATAACTACTGCAGTAGATTGCTTGCCGTTTCCTTTGCTGCAGTCAGTGCTACTGATGACACAGTTGCTCTTGTTATGTACAGCTGCAATTGTTGATGTCGTTATTATTACCGGCATCGCTGTTGTTCATCTACTTCCTACTCGTGCTGCTGCTGCTGCTGCTGCTGCTGCAAATGATGATCATGATGACGGCGACGATGACGAAGATAACGGTGATGATGAAGATGTTTATGATGATGGTGACGATAACGGTAACGACAGGCAAGGAAGAACTTGACAACGACAATGATGGAAACGGTGAAAGCGATGAGGGTGTGGTGAGTGTGACGGCGATAAGGAAGAGGAGGAGGAGGAGGAGGTGAAGTCGGAGGAGATGGAGCCGAAACCTTGAAGTGGAAAAAATTGATGATGATAGTGATGATAATTAGACACATTTGTAATTATAACGTTCATAGTTTTGGTAATGCTAATGCCCATAGTATTACTGTTTCTGTTGTTGTTGTTGTTGTTGTTGTTGTTGTTGTTGTTGTTCATAGCGGTGGTGGTGGTGGTGGTTGTGATTTCTTGTTTTTGTTTGCGGTGGTGGTGTGGATAGAGGACAGCGACGACGACGCCGATGATGATGATGATGATGATGATGACTCCAACGACGTTGACGATGATGATGATGATGATAGTCATCATCATGACGACGGCGATTTTAACGACGAAGCTGCTGATTCTACTGCTGCTAATGACGATGACGATGACGACGACGGTGATGATGATAATTTGATGAGGATGTGGAGGAAGGGGAGGATGGTGGTGACTATGATCACGACGTTGATGGTGATGATGATTCACTTGTTATAGATGTTGCGGCATAAATTACGGAAGCAGACAACTTTAATTTTGATTATAATTTCACTACAGTCTGAATGGTTTCACTACAGCTGAAGGGAAGAACTATATGAGTCAGAGAGTGAACAGCTGATTGACATGAATTTCAGAAACACACGCTTACACGCATGAACTCATGCATACTGACATAGACAATCACAGCAGCACGTGTTTTGCTATTTGCATACATACAGACTCAAAGACACAGCCATACGAACGCGCGCGCACAATCACATACGCGCACATTCATTCTTTCACACAGTATGTATATATGCTGTTCTACTCTAGGCACAAGGCCCGAAATTTCTGGGGAGGGGGCCAATCGATTAGATCAACCCGAGTACGTAACTGGTACTTAATTTATTGGACCCTGAAGGGATGAAAGGCAAAGTCGACCTCGGCGGAATTTGAACTCAGAACGTAAAGATACACGAAATACCTATTTCTTTACTGCCCACAAGGGGCTACACACAGAGGGGACAAACAAGAACAGACAAACGGATTAAGTCGATTATATCGATACACGAAATACCGCTAAGCATTTCACTCGGTGTGCTAACGTTCTTTATTTCTTTACTGTCCACAAGGGGCTAATCATACAGGGGAAAAACAAGGACAGATAAAGTGATTAAGTCGATTACATCGACCTCAGTGCGTAACTGGTACTTAATTTATCGACCCCGAAAGGATGAAAGGCAAAGTCGACCTTGACAGAATTTGAACTCAGAACGTAACGGCGGACGAAATACCGCTTAGCATTTCCCCTGGCATGCTAACGTTTCTAGCAGCTTGCCGCCTTACAATATGTATATATGAAACTATAAATGTACATATATATGTATATGTATCAGTGTGAGTGTGTGAGTGTATGTGTCTGTGAGTGTGTGTGTATGTCTAATTTGTTCTTTAATTCTTCCACTTATTCGTTGTAAGTCTAGTATTTGTTCCATCGATCTGTTTTGCCGAACCGCTAATTCACGAGGACATAAACATACTAGCATCGGCTGTCAAGAGGGTGACAAACACAGGCACACACACGTATTTAATTTAATATTTGTCTACCAAATCCACTAACCAGTATTTGGTCGGCCTATGGTTATAATAGAAACATTTGCCCAAGGTGCCAAACAGTGGGACTAGGCCCGGAACCATGTGGTTGACAAGTAAACTTCTTTATTTCATCAAATTTGCCATAAAGGCTTTACATAGATAGAAGCAAACTTCTTACCACACAGTCACCACTGCGCCTATAGTATATGTGTGTGGGGGAAATCGACGCCCTAAGCATTGATGTGTACTATTATCACTTTTTTACGAGTTCAAAGGTGCTTCAGGCATATTCTAACTGTTAAGAAATCCATTCTCTGTATGTTCTCAGGGAGAAAATAACTCGCTCAAGACATATACGTGTAAACACGCCAAGTCAGTTCTCCTTTACTTTTGCTTCTGTCTTCTTTCTATCTTACCTTGTTTTTTCTTCCTTACTTTCTTCCCTCCTTTATTCCTGCGTGTTTCGTTGTCACAAACGCACGTACACCTATATATATATATATATATATATATATAT
>NC_068981.1:122283205-122287343 GCF_001194135.2 Octopus bimaculoides | reverse complement strand
TGTGTGTGTGTGTGTGTGTTTGTTGTCTCAATTCAAGAGTTCTTTTTTTGTGTAACGCGAAGCACTTTATGTATTTAGCCATGCACTAAATTTCATATTTCTACATTTTACTCACCTGGGAGTTTAAGACGGACTGAAGTCTCTTCCACACATGAGTCCCGTACTCTTTTTTGTTAAAACAACTTGAAATCTGAACTAAACTCCGGTCAATTGGATCTGAGGGCTCGAACAGGACTTACATTTGACTATAACGTGTGTGTGTTGGTATGTGTGTTCTTGTGTATGCATGCATGTATGTATGTATGTATGTATAAACATACACAGGCATGTGCGCACATATACACACGCCTATACACACACACATATATATATATATATACATATGCACATATATGTATATGTATGCATACACACACACACACACGCATATATATATATATATATATATATATATATATATATATATATATATATATATATATATATATATATATATAAGCACATAGATACCCATGCATATATACGAGCATGTAAATATGCATATACATGCGTGTGTGCATGGTACGCAAATTAAAGTAAGAAATAACGAAAGAGAAAACGAAAGAAAATGGGAGGGATCGCAAAGTATAATGTGTTAAGCCAAATGAAAATGTAAAAATTTTTAAAAAAAGTGGTGAGGATGCAAAATATGTGCGAGAAATTTGAGTGCTAACAAAGTAGTTGGGAGAGGAATGTAGGAACAGAAAAATAGAGCAAAGAGAGGAATTACTGATATTAAGAAAAAACTAAGTATTAATGAGGAAATAGACAATGTACATTTAGGAAGGACGACTGCCAGCGTAGAGTTATGGTGATTATGATGATACGGAAAATAATGAAGGATAAATGTTATTGCTGTTGATAATGTTGTTTGCTGTTTAGTCAAGATTTGACATGATCAAATGTGTAACAAGTTTACAGTCTTACGTAGCATGCTTAGTACTACATTTTCAGACGTATATTTCTAGGTGAAAGGTGTTACAGTTCGTTTTGAAATTGATTTGGCTTTTGTTTCTATATTGTCGCGCAGCCAAGAAACCAAATACTCGTTGTTGTGTCTTGGAAGAATTTAGATTAATGCGAAAAGAGTGGAAAAATCTAAATGGGATGTTTTTAAAAAGAGAGAATGTGAAATACTATTTTGGTGGAGGGTGCATTCCAAGATAGCTGAAAGAAATATAGACCGAAGAGAAATAAATAAATGGAGATAGAAATTTGTATATTAGTAAGGAGAAAAAAAACTGATAGTAGCGGAAGGTGGAAAAGCTAATGTCAAGCTAATAATTGAAAAAAAGGAAAAGAACGAAATCTATGAAAGATTAACCAATGCCTGAGAAATACTTTATAATTGATAAAGTCACATAAAGCAGAAATTTGTTGAACAGCCACAGCACTTCAACTCTTGTAAAAATTGTAAAGTTCACTTCCACTTTCTTCATAAATGTTTATCTCAGTTTTTGATCTTTTTTTAAAATATTTTTTTAAACTTCTCCAACATTCATAGATTTACTAAAGCAGGTAACACGCTTCCTTTTAGCTAATTATCTACGTCTTTTTATGTTCAGGTTTATAGTTGGTTGAAATTAAATTCAAATGTGAAGTGGGCTATGTTTACTGTGTCTATCGTACTTAAAACTCTCGAGAGCCATGTGTGACCACAACCTATCTTCAAGATGAGGAAGGACAGGAAATCGTATAAAGAAACTTTTAGAATGACATGTTTAACGACCTTTAAAAGAATATGTATTTATCGTCCTCCAAAGGACGAAAAAGGAGGCTGATCTTGATGACATTCGAATTAAGAACGACGGAAGCTAGAACGAATACTGTAGCCATTCAACGCAACATTTTAAAGTGTGTGTCAATTCACACTGTTAAGATTGGTGCTTTATTTTATTGCTATTCCTGGAACGATAAATATAGTACATTTCACTCTAGAATTTAAAACCAACAATAACCTGAACATAAAATGACGCAGCTAGTTAACGGAAAGACAGCTTGTTCACAGCTTTAGTAACTCAGCGAATCTTGGATCAGGGAAGCCCATCTATTAAAGCAAAAATATCAACAGGAACTGTAAATAGATATATAAAAAATGATCATAAAGTGAAATGAAAATATGTGAAGAAAGCGAAAGTGAAAAAATGTAAGTTGATTAAAAATATCAAAGAATATAGCAAATGAGGAAAAGATAGAAAAAAGAATACTTTACAAAGATAAAGTAAAAAAAAAAGAAAGCAGCAGAGAACTGAATGGAAATAGTAACTAATATAAAGAAAGCATGATAGAAAAAAATTGAACGAATGAAAAAGAGTGAGAAAAAGGAACGTAATATATAGAGGAACACAAAAGATGAGCTAAAGAATCAAAGACAAGGAAAGACAGAAAGTAAGAAATAGAATGAAATCAATGAAAAGGAGAAAGAAAAACAACAGAGGGAGAAAGAAACAATTTTCATAGTAAATAAGCAAATATATAAATAATGAAAGAAACACAAAAATAAATGTATATACATATTTACTGAAATAAAGTTGGAGTGAAAGAAAAATGAAGGAATTAAGGAAGGGAAAAAAGAAAAATCTATGACAATATCAATAAGAACGAAGTATAATCAATTAGAAAGAGATAAATATATAAACGAATAAATAATATCAGAAAGAATAAAAGACAGAAAGACTGTCATACAGGAAGAAAGGAAGAAAAAATAGAACGAAAAGCAGAAATGAACGAAGAAATGAAAATGAGGAAGGAAGATTAAAGAAGTATGTCCCGAAGCGACACGTGTTTAGCTTTATGAAGTCGATTGAATCAACTAAATTAAATTATATAGTAATTAAATTTATTAATTTCATTTTGAGGGTGGTATTGTGAAACCCAGGAAAGATAAAAAGAATAGCTGCTCACGAGATGAGATTTGAACTCAAAACGCAAGGAAACGAAACCTATTAATGCATTGCACTTAATACGATATTGTTTTCACTTACTTTAATGTATTTTTGAATGATAATTTTGAATGATAATATCGTGAAAGAACTATGTATATAAATGTGCGTGTGTGAGTATTTTATAAAATATTTCTTATGTCTTTATTGCCCACAAGGGCGCTAAGCACGGAGGGGATAAACAAGGACAGACAAAGGGATTAAGTCAATTACATCGACCCCAATGCGTAACTGGTACTTAATTTATCGACCCCGAAAGGATGAAAGGCAAAGTCGACCTCGGTGGAATTTGAACTCAGAACGTAACGGAAGACGAAATACCGCTTAGCATTTTACCTGGCGTTCTAACGTTTCTGCCAGCTCGCCGCCTTAAATTCTTTAAAATGATGATATTTGTGTGTTCATATATGAATATATATGTGTGTAATAAGCATATAAATATACACGAGGGTACACACATACGCATGTATGCTTGTATACATTCATATAAATAAGAATATAAATACATATTTATATTAAAGTATTTTTGTGTATATAAACGTATATTACATATATGTGTATGGGTGTATATACATAGGTGTGTGCGATTTTGTGTATGCATGTGGTCGGTGTATGGACAGAATAAAAAGATAAAACCAAGACATAGCGAAAGAACAACAAACACAGGGCAGTATGCTGATGTTCAGATAAAGTGGAAGAAGTTTTTTACATTTTGAGCCTATGCTCTTCTACAGAAAGACTACTCGAGGAAAGTGGAAAATGGAAGGAGAAGAAAGCTTCGTGCATTTGTTCTATGAACCCCGTTGTCGTTAAACGCGGAGTAAGGGTTCTGCTGAATAGCCCGAATACTCACATGACTGTGCTCATGTAAACTCCCACCTGCAATCAAACAGACATTTCCTGTACATATGCACGAGTGTACCATGCGTTATATGCCGACATGATCGCAGGGTAGCATGAAATGAAGTGTTATGCACAGGAACGCAACACCGGAACGGAACACTGAGCCCTGTCAGGGAATCGAAACAACGATCTCACGAAGGAGAGTGGCCCCACCTAACCACTCTTTATATGTGTGTGTTTGTGTGAGCGTGTGCGTTTATATGTATATATATATATATATATATATATACACGCATGTAAATATATATATATAT
>NC_068981.1:122281893-122282861 GCF_001194135.2 Octopus bimaculoides | reverse complement strand
GCTGTTAGTATAGGAAGAGAAATAATATGGGATCCTTTCCCTTTGAACAGCACATCAAGAAATTAATTTTTTGTAACTAAACACTTTCCAATTTCCGACACTGGTAGAATGTGTCATATAAAACATCTCTTACTCTTGGTGCTGTTGAGAAAAGTTTGTATTTTCAAAGTTATTTCGTGTTAAAGTTGTCGTATTTCGGTAATTTCAACCAAGTTAAAAGTTTTTAGGAAGTTAGCTTTGAGAGTTGCATTCCCTCACGATCGGTAAAAATGTGTTTATTATAGTAGTTTGACTTCTGGAGTCCCTCTTAGCGTGAGGCGTTATTGTATAGTAATGCACTCATATAAATTAAATATATTTATAGAGATTAATGATGGGTTTTTTTTCCCTTATGAGGTTTTTTTCAAGCTAACTACTTGATAAAATCTTATAAAGACTTTATCTTATTATTGAATTATAAATAATTAGAAAATATTCAGTGCTGAACATTATTCTGAAAAAGCATATGTGCCGAAGTGTAGTTAAAGAAGCCCGCCTCTTTCATGGATATATAGGGATAAACAATTGTGTATGTACTTTACTGAATACATGGAGTGTTCGTCGGGTATGTTGATTTTTGTTTATTCTTATGTGTCTTGACCATACGTGTACTGATGAAAAATAGATGCAGACTGCTGCGTTGATTATGAAATCATGGTTTACCGTTAAGTTAAAAGTTTTTATGAGGTTAGCTTTGAGAGTTCCATTCCCTCGCGATTGGTAAAAATGTGTTTATTATAGTAGTTTTACTTCTGGAGTCCCACTTAGCGTGAGGCGTTATTGTATAGTAATGCCCTTATATACATTAAATATATTTATAGGGATTAATGATGTTTTTTTCCCTTATGAGGTTTTTTCACGCTAACTACTTGATAAATTCTTATAAAGACTTTATCCTATTATTGAATTATATATATACATATATATAC
>NC_068981.1:122276026-122279738 GCF_001194135.2 Octopus bimaculoides | reverse complement strand
TTTTTTTCCCTTATGAGGTTTTTTCACGCTAACTACTTGATAAATTCTTATAAAGACTTTATCCTATTATTGAATTATATATATACATATTTATATATATATAACTTCAGTGAGAAATCTTTCAAGGTACAGTTTGTTTACTGTAATTGATGAATTAATTTCCAAATGGATTTCGACCATATATTTTTAACAATATTTATTCAACATAAAATGTTAAAGCTGCAAGTTTCTCTTCTTGGTAAATATAAACGGATACAGAGAAGAGGACGCTTGTTGGTAGAGTTGTCAGATCACTGAAGTAAATGATTTACCCTTCTTATTTCTCAATTCTTTCTCTTTCTCCTTAGAAAGTAAAGACTATGTTCTGACTGGGGTTCTGTCAGGTATAATATATTCAGACTACGCGATATAACCCGATAACACCCTTTGATTTGATTTTGAGCTTAAAGGTAAAGTCAGATTTTTGTGTTTGATTATTAAAGCAAACGTGTAAATAATGGTAAGTCTAAGCTTAGCTGAATATACCCTGGTAAACTTTCCTAAATGTTTAATTTCCTCCTTACTAGAATGACCACGCAATTAAATAATTCACACAAAACTAAGATAGTCCTAATAAGCCAACGAAATATGGTTTCTTGTTCATTTCATCTGCAAAGTTTCTAATAACACTACCAAAATCAATTTCTCTAGCAGTGCTCGCTTTAATATTCAGTCTAGCTAAATTAGCAAGGCGAATTTAGACGTGGTAGTCTTTTAAACGTTTTCGTTATTTTTCAGGTTGCTGAAAAATCTGTCTGCTGATGCAACGGTAACATGATTTGCCAAGAATATTGCCAAACTAGCACAAATATTTGGAAATATATCAGGTAGTCTTCAGTCAGTTAATATAGTTAGCATTTCTAAGTGTTTCAGCTCTGAATTTCAATAGTTTGCATCATGAAGAAGAATTAAGAGTACTTTTCATTTCTTCATCATTACGGTCAATATGTTATTGCTAAGCGTTTCGCTACAACCTTTTTTCATTTTAGTCAATAACACATTTGTAGGATAATAAAAATCGTGAGTCAACCAAATAGCAGCATCAAAACGTATTTAATGCTGCAATAAAAAAAAATGTTAATCAAAGCATAAGACGTATTTTAGCATACTTCTTTTGGCAAATTATGTCAGTGAGAAATTTTTCTGATTGGCATAGAGTTGTTCACTCTCCTTGTTACACTTGTGTCTATGCACTCATGTGAGAGTTCTGAATACTGTTTAAAGAATAGACGCTAAGTCATTTGTATCGTTCCCGATGTTTTTCCAGTTCTGTAACTTCTCCAAATGTTAAGTGAGAATTACATTGGTAGATACATCGATATTCAATATGACATCTATGTCTTGAATTACTTTGATTTAAATAACTGTAAGAGGCTAGACCTTATATCAATGAGTCCACTTTAGAACAAGCTGTTTAAAAAAAAAAGCTTTTACTGTTCTTACTTCAATTCTTGTTTTAGCAGCTAATGTCTAAGATGATAGATTACAGCTGGTTTGATACTTACGTAACAGTCAGGCCCTCTAGTTACTGAGATACAGTTTGCTAATTTTAAATAAGTTCCAGCGTTTGTGCCTGACAGTACAATTACTATACCTAGCGGACATTTTCAACTTAAATACCTACTTTCCTGAATACAAATAGGTAGATGGTTTAACAACTTAAACGAATATAATATACCCAGCAAAATCGCCCTTATAACATTCGCTGAATGCTATTAAGCTGCAAATTATTGAAAGCTATTGGAAATGATATATTTTTCCCAAAATATAAAACCTATACATTCATACACAGTAAAAGTTTAGCTTTATTTTAGTAAAAAATTTCTGTCTATATTAATAGCGAGATTTTTTAAAAATAATTCGGCAAAAGCACACATTTCGTTTACCCTTAGACGTTATCGATGATGCTTATTAGTATATCTTTATAAAACGGACTGACCTTCCGCAACTTGCTTAACCTAAAAATAATTGCAATAAAAATTTACGCAGCAAATACATTACTCTTTTAAATGCTTCTGAGCGTATTGTATGCCATCCATGGAATTACATCTAAACACGTAAAAATATATTTGTTATATAAAACAAACCTCACCCTTATGGAGCGAATACATGCTCTGATTCAAACAAACAAAATCATTTCCTCGTTGTAGAGTAGCCGGAGCACGACATAGTCGATATCGTTATTTCCCAAATCATGCAACTGAAATCAATGTTAACCTTGATCATACTCACTTATATTCAAAATTATTCATCTATGTATCGCGCTTTTTAAACAAGTAGACACAATCTGTAAGATACTGGCAATCTAGCAGGAAATAATACCGGTTACTTATTTTCGAAAATTAATAAAGCTATTTTCCAAGAAATATATGTACATTTTAATCCCTTCGTTCTGCGGCAATAATTCTAGATTATTTTGTAAATAAAATATACCGATACCTCTATCTTTAAATTTTGAACTGCAAAGTAAATGTATTCACTTATTTATGAGATTTAAAATTACAATTTCTGAAGGATAATATGTATACAAAGATTTTGAACATGTGTACATAGGATATCTGCTGGATTTAAACTTTAAAGTATAAAATATTAAGAAGGGATTCATGTCCAGCATTAAATATATCTCACAACTCAGTTCATATATAACAGCATCCAACTATTGGCGAGGGGAAATTATCCGTTTGTTTCACTGGAAAAATAAACTCACCCCGGTAAAATGCCAAGTAAACAGTTGAAGATTAACAAGTTTCCGAATCTAGGTAAAACATTTCAATAAAAGTATCTATAAGTGTTGTTTATGGAAAGTCCAATCAAATATTAATGAAGCTGCTTTGCGTTTCCAGACCTTACGTAGCAGCTGAAATCCCTTATATAGGCTATGCATATATCTATATATAATAATGTACGACGTATAGTGTATCGTTATCCACAAATTATTGGCTTGCTATTTTCATCAATTTTTTTATATATACCCAAGCCTTTTCCCCATTTTTTTAGAAGTGGGTAGCTACAAAAAGGCAAACACCAGGCATTCCATTCATTACCCAGTTTAAAGCCCCAGCAAAATGCAAAGAAAAATTTCTTTGAGAGAGATAACAAAATTTGTATATTGCTATAAAGACAGGCTTTGCACGGTGTGTAAACTTTTCATTGTAAATCAGTGAGAAAAAGATAGACAAATAAAACGAATCCTGCAACTCCTCTTCCCAGCTTATAAACGTACATTGTTATAGATAATTGTTGGTGCAAGTTGTTATGTTGCTCTGTATTTATTTAAACGCCTGGTATAGAAGGATTTTCCAGACAAGGAAACAATCAGATTCGTATCCTGAAAATTGTATATGTAAGCAGAACAGCAGAAATATGCAAAACACTGCATATGATAATTCTTTCATACTTCTCTTATCTAAATTCCTTTAATGGAACATTGTTTCTAAGAAACCGACCACATTCTTCAAAGGAATATTTCAAAGAATTAAAAAATAAAGATGTATATATGAGTGTGTATGTAAGTTCATGTATGCGTGTGCATGTACGTGTAAGTGTGCTTCAACATACATAGATTATGCATAAGTTCCCCATTATATAGAGACATTGTTCCCCATTATACACAAATTTACATACATGCATAATTCTTTTTACATACAAAGAGTTATGTGTGTATATATATATA
>NC_068981.1:122274068-122275926 GCF_001194135.2 Octopus bimaculoides | reverse complement strand
GTGTGTGTGTGTGTGTGTGTGTGTGTGTGTGTGTGTGTGTGTAAATCTCTCTCTTATGCAGAAGCGTACATGTAAATATTTTGCCGTTAGAAACACAAACAGCTATATATGAATGAATTACTTTTGATATATTATGGATCTCTAGGTTTGTACGTACGCGTGTCTACATTGTGCTTGTTGTAAAATATGTATTTGCGCGCATAACGTGCATGTTTGTATCCATATAAATGCAAGTGTTGAAATACATCTTTGCTTTGGTTAATTAATGAAATGTAAGAAATCCAAATGCACACTGGAAAAAAAAATCAAGTGAAAGCAAGTTTTAACTAATTCCAACGAGTATTCTTGTTTCTGTTGAAAGTACCATCCGCTTCATTTTCACGTTTTTACCGTTATCATTGAGGCGGTGTTGACGTTGTCGTGAGTCGTATGTTATTATTATTGATAATATTGAAATTTCTAAATTCGTTGTTGTTGTTGTTTTTATTGTTGTTGATAGTGTTGCATTTACTCTGTTCTTTTGCTGATTTTGTTGAGGTCCAGGTAAAGCCGTTGTGATCCTTTCTTATTCGCTGCTGTTTTGTTTGTTGCTCCTTCATTTGTGATTACTGTTGCTGATCGTAGTTTTGGTTGTCTTTACTGACAGTGATGTTTTCGAGGCACCCTCATTAATTCTTGGTTTTGGTTGTTGTTATTGCTGTTGTCGTTGATGATAAGGTTTTGGTTGATTCGATGTTCATGAAGCTGGTATAACTATTGCGATGACTGGAGCTGCTACGTGATAGTTGATATTATTTTTGTATTCAATAGTGTTGTTATTGTTGGGCTAGTTTCAATTATTCTTGTTGTTTTTAGTGTTGATATAACTGCTTCTGTTATTATCAATTTGTTTTGCGTCTGTCAGCCAGCTGTGAAGGGACAAACAATTCTTGAATGCATTCTAGTCGTCTTTTTTTTATATCTGAGAAAATAGAATGTGATATGTCTTAAAATTGCGATTTAGATGAATATTGCAAGCCATTTCTTGTTTGACTTTAGATATCTTTGTTGCTTTGCGAAAGATCAGGTTTGATCGCGAACATACGTGATAAAAATAATAAAGGACCCGTGATTACGGAATTTTTTTACGAGTAGAACTGGAAACAGTCTAATCTAATCACAATGCGCCTAAATACTGGGCTGAAATAAACATTGGGATACTTAAGTCGGAGGCTGATCGTTGGACTCATAGCTACATCTCTGCAAACTTGACATATGTTCTTCCATTTCCAAAATTTAGTTGTTTCGAGCGACAATTTCAAATTGTGTACGCCATAAGAAACTTCGAGTATCATTAAATAAATCGGATTTAATGGTGGAACTCAAACCAAATGATGCTTAATTATAGCATGTAAATATTGGGTTAAAAACTCTTTGACAAGAAAAAGTAGAAGCCCGCCGGTAGGAATCCATTCCTCCACTTTGAACAAAAGTTATTATTTACAACTTCATCTACTTCCCGATCTACAGTTAAACGTCTCTGGAATTTTAAAGATTTCTATGAACGTAATCAGCATGCGGATTTCGCTGCTAAGTACAAAATTGTTTTTATGGCTGCAGAAATTCGAAGGATTGATCTGGAACGATGACAGGAGGTCCATCATATTCAGAGGAGTTATGGACATTTCTCGGCCATTTTTCATTGCTAAGGAGGTTTACCCCAATATTTATAAACTGTTACTTTATCTATTTCAAGTTCTATCGTTAAAAACGATTTATTTCCTAACGCAAATAGGCCACTGGTTTTAATTAATAAATATCAATTTCTACCCTCATTATTAAATATATATATATATATATATATATATATATATATATA
>NC_068981.1:122272423-122273696 GCF_001194135.2 Octopus bimaculoides | reverse complement strand
GAAACCCTTACAGCAGCTATAACAACAAGTGTGATCTCTGCACAACCGAGGTCTTCGATATTTTGCAATCCACGAATTGTCTTAATGAACGCGGCAGTATGATATTCACCTGTAAACTTCGTCACCAAATCTATTCTCAAAATACAAATGATAACAACCACATCCCGCTGTTTTCCCCTAACCTTCATAAATTTTCCCTGTTATTTACCGCCACTTCCACTATATACTAAACCAACAAATAACCGTGCTTAAATGTCTCACTCTCTCTTGCTTTCTTCGTATACACTTTGTTTCACTGCTTTGACCATAAATATCTCCCTACCGTCTCCCCTCCAAATTATCCTTTCTTCAAATACCACTCCCCTTGCTAAATTCTGTGATTCAGCCTAACCAACTACATAGTTTACTACCGGTCAATGGACATTACTTAAGCTCCTTCTTCCTCTCACTCATATCATTTTTCCCTACTTTCAATACAGATTCCTTCCTACATTTAGATTCTTATTTCATCTGTGCTCTCTACGCATTCTGGTTAAGCCTTCCATGCGTCAACATGTACCTTCTTGCGTCAAGGTAACCTTTACTTTTATGAAGATATCCTTGGTCTAAAGAATAGCCGGCGGTATACACCTCGGTTGGATCTTTACCACTTCTGCGGTTCCGCTCGCTATGAAACATATGTGGCTCGAACCTTGCCTATTCCATTCCCTAACTCTTTTAATCTTATTCGCACACCTGGCAACCCTGGTCGCCTACCGTGGAATACAATAAGAACTTTTTCAGCTTCGATACGAAAAACAAAGAAAAAAAAAGTTCGTCTCAATAAACCACTATTGTCCCTGAAAGTTATTATTTTTTTTTAATATTTACTACTGATTGCTTGAAGCTAACTTTCTTCCTACACCTTGATCCCAGGATATTACATTTCAGAGTGCTCAATGCTTTCAACAATCCGCTTCAGAGTAAAATTGTTTTCAGCAAATTATATTTGCCTTGATACCTTTTTCTATTCTCTAAATGTAAGGACTCTGAAGCTCGAACCCTCGTATCACAAAGCAGCTAGTATTCAGTTGGTTCTCAGGACTTAGAGAAAAGAATTATGAACTACATTTGTTAATTATGTAAACTATACAAAGTTGCTTAGAACGTCGGAAAAAATATCTAGTGGTAAAAGATGTACAGGCACACTCTTTACCATGTATGAAAAGAAGACAAGTGTATATATATATAAAGAATATATATATATACATATATATATATATATATATATATA
>NC_068981.1:122267934-122272103 GCF_001194135.2 Octopus bimaculoides | reverse complement strand
TATATATATATATATATATATATGTTCATGCATATGTCTATACACATATATATGTGTGTATATCCGTACATCTATGTATATGCATATATGCACATATGTATGTGCATATGCCTGCGTCTATGTATGTATGTATGTGAGTAAGCATCTATGCCTGAATATATGTATTTTTGTGTGCTAATGCTGCATAACATTTGTTTTTATTTGGAATAAATTGGAAATACTTAAAAATAAATGAGAGCTCCCATTTTACTTATTTGTATATACTCCATATTAAGCATTTTTGTTTTTCTGCGTATGTATTTCAGTCTTGAGTTATTCTATATGTGTGAGAATTCAAAATAAGTACACTTTTAAATAATCCTGTTTATGTTTATGTGTGTCTATGGATTTGTGTGTGTACTCGTAGGTGAGCATACGCGTGAGTGTGAATTTGTGTGGGTGAGTACTTGATCATTTGAGTTTTATTTTCATGTCACCATATAAGGTTTATGCACATGTTTCATAATTTATTCTAGTTTACGGGAAAGCATATATGTAAATTTGAAGATATGCGTTGCTATAGACACCCTCGATAGTATGTGTTGCTTTGTGTGCATCTGCATACCATAAGAATTATGCAAAGTGGTAAAAGTATATCCATGCAAGAAATACATTCAAATACAAATATAGATGGGTGAAATCATAATTAGTTTGTGAGAAGAATGCATTCGAAGTGATATTCATATAATCGGATAATAGGATAAAGGAATAAAGCTGGAATCTGGATGCTGAGTCGTGTGAGAAAGATAGTTGTAATAAAGTTACCGGAATGTGGGAAGAATTCCACGACTATAGCGTATAAAAATATAAACTCATGCAGTAAAATATGATTTATGGTGTGCAAATGACAACAGTACTTCTCAAGATATGTTTGAAAAATAACCAAAAATGTTCGAAGAATTGTATTCGAAATATGTTTGGTAACTTATGACAATTTTTTTTATGGTAAGTAGGTTGGAAAATAATGTGTAGCAATACAATGTGGAGGAATAGATGAAAATATATTTGGCAAAACTATGGCATTATGATGAAATACAAAAAAAATGAATCTGTATATACAAAATGAAATGAAAACAACACTCTTCTATCAGATCTCTCAATATGTTTGGACAATTTTACGTGACACTACCACTGAAAGACTTCTAAAATCATATTTTGAAATATAAAGCAACATTCAATAGACTATCGATGATTGTTTTCAAACGATTCAAATATTTGTGAATGTTTATCAAAAGAAACTTCATCAAATAATTTGGGGGAAAGCGTGTAAAAAAGCATCTTAATCTTTGCGTATGTCACTACTATGAAAGTACTACAAAGAACCTGGTTGAGAAGAAAGGGTTAAATGAAAGAGAATAAACGAAAAGATATAAAAAGAAAAAAAAAACGGGCAGTGTTTGAAATCAGAATATCTATAATTGATAGAATAATATTGAGCAATATTGTAAATTGCAGCATTTCGGAAGCTGTTGTTAGTTAAGTGAACAAGAGCATAAAGCAACCAGAAAATATAGACTGAACAGGGAGTTCCAAATTGCAATTCCTAAATTAATGAATTTATTTAAAAACAGGTTTCTTCGGGAATGCAAATTAGTGAACGATTGTATCTTAAAATAAGTTATGAGGATGGAAAAAAATACAGAAGTAGAGCCAAAAATATTCCAACACAAGTTTTTCCAATTATAATATTTCTCTTTCTATAGCATTGGAGCTATCCGTGTGCGCAACTGCATTTGTTTTTAATTTCAAGCGTATTTTGTTTTGTTTTCCTCGCTTAGTGGCATTATGTATGCTGTTCATTATTTGATGAGACAAGTCAGCAATCATTTCAGATGTTATAAAGTAATACAACCGGTAGCTATCAAATTATAGAAAAAACAAGTATAAAGGAAATATTACTGCTATTTTGAGAAAGGTAGCTATAGCCATTTGCATTCTGAGTCCAAATCCCACGCTTGTCTCCTTTGCTACTGATCTATCTATACAGTTTCTATAAAAGTAAAGCACCGGTCAAATATTTGGCTTGATTTAATGAACTGTCTACTCGTCCCAAAATGTGCAACCTTCATCATATGCTAAATTGAGGGAGGAAATGTTTTCCATAATTAGTCCAAGTACCCTTCAGTTAACCTTTAAAATTCATTGAAGTGCCGCTGATTCATTATTGGGTATTCTATAAAATAAGAAACAGCATATTACTGAGGATGTTACATTTGTTAAAAGTAGATGAACATTTTTTATCATTAATTTCCTTGTTTCATTACAAGAAAAATCTTCATTGCTTCACTTCCTTCAAATGCGGTAATGAGTACGAAAATCAATCGCTAATATTTTATGCAACGCATTCGGAACTTGTGTCAGGCAATTTAACAATATATTTTTAGAGCCATTTTTTATAAGTCCATATCTGGTCTACTTTGTCCGCCCTGACATCAAAACTCAGCAGTCATTCGGCCTCTCATGTTGCTCCACAGAACATCTCAGTCATGCAGAGCGGCGTTCACAGTTTCTTTCAGAGTGTACTCGAATAATTATTGTTTTCTAGAAACAGAAACCCATCATTCTTAATAATCTTTGAGCTCTTATTCTATTATTGTATTGCTACATCATGTTGTCGGGATTTGTCTCACACAGTGATACAACACTCTTCCGGGCATTTACTAAAAATCCTCAGTTGTGATAGCAACTTTATTTCATTAAATTCGCCATTAACGGCGTTACATAGAGGGGACAGACAAAGACAAACATACATAAAGTAGCTGCGGGCTGTACATGGACAATAACGGTAGCACTCTCCAATCAGTCGCCTTCACAAGCTGTTTCACGTGTGCTATGTGTGCGTCATCTTATTTACGAAGACGGCTCTGCCAGTGAAGGTCACCATCCCACCACATGTTTGACATTGTCATAAACACTGTTGCTGCTGCTGCTGATGATGATGATGATGATTCGTCGTTGCTTTTTGCATTGCCTCTAATTTCATTGCAGTTGTTGTTGTTGCAACTGATGTCGTTGATGTTTATGTTGTTAAAATCGCCATCATTGCCCTGGCTGTTATTGTTGCTATTTGTTGTCATGTAAACTTGTGCTATGATATTTTCCCGGTATCTCGTAACGGGCTGTATAGTTACTATAATCCTTTCCGTAATACTGGAAACGAATTTAAGCTACGAAGATTTCATACGACATTAAAAGGGAAATCCGCAAACACAGCACTATGGCAGATATAATTTATGTCAAACACAAAAATTCTATACATTCAAACACGACTAGAAATCTACTGGATACTAGGGGAAAGAAAATTAATTTCAGCTCTGCACACACATTTTGTATTATATTCTCAATTCAGCATATTTTTCTGTTCACTTAATATATAGCAAGACTGGCAGTAATTTTCGGCTGTATACGAATCTAAGATTACAGACCGGGTTTCCATTTCCGGATATATTTTCTACATCTTTGGCACTTTTTTATAACTAATATCTTTATCACTAAAATCTTTATAATTGCGATTTGTACCCAAATATGCGTCAAATATCAAGAAATATAACCCTGTGAATTGATTCGAAATACAGCGAATAGATATATTTGCTCAATACAAACGGGATAATTTCGGAAACACGTGTATATACCATCTTCGAAATTATGACCACTCTCTGGAAAAGTAATGCAGTCAAATACCGGGTATTTGATTTCACGGGTGTCACTCGTCGAATGAGGGTGCTTACTATGATACAGGTCCTCAATATGATTTATTAACGAAAACTCGAAGGTGGGCTTCTATGTTCAATCCTAAATATATGATATAACAGCATTGTTTTTGCTCCAACATTTTTAATCTGTTTGCTTGGAAAATCTTTTCCATGGGCCAATAAATACACACTACTTTTCAGTGTCGTTTATTTAGAAAATTAGCAATGTTCATTTATTTATATAAGTGTTCAATTACTGCATTGTTCCTTGACGTCATGGAACGTGCTGTTTCTCCGTTTCTCCGTTTATTTTCTACTCAGTAATCACGATTACTACAGATGTAACCCTGCGATTATCACATCTACCTCCACTCTCCGATCTCTTTTAATCCCAGTCTCTCTCTCTCTCTCTCTCTCTCTCTCTCTCTCTCTCTCTCT
>NC_068981.1:122253649-122267101 GCF_001194135.2 Octopus bimaculoides | reverse complement strand
TCTACCAAATTCACTCACAATGTTTTGGTCGGCCCGATGCTATAGTAGAAGACACTTGCCCAAGGTGCCACGCAGTGGGACTGAACTCGGAACCATGTGGTAGGTAAGCAAGCTACTTACCACACAACCATACATAAATATATGTATGTATGTATATAGATATATAGACAGACAGACAGACAGACCGACGGACGGACGGTCGGACGGGCGGACGGACGGACAGACAGACAGACAGACAGACAGACAGACAGACAGACAGACAGACAAATAGATAGATAGATAGATAGATAGATAGATATACATTTCTCCAGTGTAGGTTTTTCTTTTCCTCTAAACACCTAGATATTTTCATGCGCCTTACAAACCCCTTACATGCTGTAGACTGTTCCTAGTCATACATTTAATACTGCGGATAATGTTACATACCACATAGTTGTCATTCGTGCATGAGATATTTTCGTCCTATATACTTGTGATCTGGTGGAGCTCCTTGGCTTCTGAACGATCTTAATGTTGAGTTTGGTGTCTCTCAGAGCCTTTCTATACCTAAGGACTAATTCTCCATGATGTGTAGCTTTTACAAGCATCACTCCTTGATATTTATCATGTTTCGTACATGTGTTCACTGTTTGCTTTGTCACAAACCCTTATATCCTATTCCAGTATTTACTTCGGTATCTAGGACAGGTACCACTGGTATCATCACCTATGGTTATTTAATTTCGTTCTTGCTCCCCTGTAGACACGAATACTATTATAATTCTTTCATATCTCTTTTTCCTTTTCGGTCGTATTTTCTGTTGCACTTCATTTTTTATTTATTCTTTAAAATATTAATCATATTCCCATGATATTCTTTATCATGTTTATAGCATTCCTATATTACTTTCATTATATTACTGTTAGTATCAACTTCATCGTCGCCATTCTGCATGAAAGAAATAGCGCGACAGCATCGAAAATACATTTCAAATCTCACTGTTTCCCTCAATAATTTAGTCGTATCGTGCTGCATATGTTGATACATACTTTGTTTGGCAATGTTGTTCTTGTTTAAACCAAGTAGACTCTGATCAAGCAAATTATAATCTAAGTTATTCCAGACAATACCAAATCTCTTCTTTCGCTTCTAGTGTCTACGTATCTACATTTTCTAATGTGTTTTTCTTTATAAGACTCTTAGTTTAGTCCAATCTCTGTATAGTGCGTGCTGACTTATGTTCAACCATACTCCTTTCAAGGCAATTTCGTATTTTTATTAGGCAATATATTTGGTATTTGATCTTCCTGTTAAGCCTGTAAAATGTGATTTCAGGTTATTGTGGCTATTATTACTAGCATGTTCGAGCTAATCCTGTTTTGATTTAAGACAGTAATGTGTGAGTTGTAGGGTATTCGACCACGATTTCTAGTAGAGGCCAATAACAGTATAAAGGCCATTACACTGTCGATTAAAGATTTTTGTTTATTCAAATTGTCGGTAGCAATAACTGCTGTTCAGTCATGCAGGCATCAAGAAAGGAGGCAAACATATCTAAGTACTTACAATTAATATAGATTTCAAATGCTGGTACAAGCCTAGCAAATGCAAGGAAGGGGTTAAATCGATTATATCGTGCAGAATCGTCAATTGGTACTTATTTTATCGACTCCGAATGGAGGAAAGGTAAAGTCGACCTCAGCGGAATTTGATCTTAAAACATAAAACCAGACGAGATGCCGCTAAGCATTTTGCCTGTTGTGCTAACGAGTCTACCATTTCGGCGTCTTACTGACATTTAATATTAATCTCAATTTTATACAGAAGGCCTCACATATAACTTCGATGTTTATGATTCAATGGTTTTATTGAGGTACATAACTAGTAATTAAATTTACTTAATCAGAGAGGATGGAATACACAATCGCCCGTGGTCGTCTTCGAATTCAAAAAGAGAAAGTACGCAACTAAATACTCGATACAATATTGTGTTTCACTTTATTGATTTCTCAGTTCACTACCGTACTGGCATGTATGTATGACCCCACCGGACAAAATGTTTAATGGCATTACTTTCAGCTATATATGTTCTGAGTTCAAATGCCGCCAAGGTTGACCTGACCATTCATCCTTTCGCAGTGGATAAAATATGTACCGGTTTTTGCTGCTGTCGATGTAATCGCTTCCCCTCCTCTCAGTATTGCTGATTGTGTGCTGAAATTAGAGTAATTAATTTCTCGAAAAGTATCAAATACAAATTGAAACTTTAGGTAAACTGCATATACAACGTAAGGGATACTAAGCAGACTGCATCTCTTTACTCCCTCACAAAACTCAAAATGCCATTATAGCAGTGACAAATAATGGCAATAGTATTCTACACAGATAACACGCTATTCATTTCTGTATTTGCTTTACAATAACATAACACAAGTATTCTTATCTACTTTTGTTTCTATGTTCGTCACACTCTAAACGTCAATTTGCCAAACACATTATGAAAAGAAATTAAGAAATCCACACCACTATATAAAATACCGGATATTTTGATAGTGATGGTCGCGGTGATAATCATCATAATTACTAAAGCATTAGATTCAAAGAAATTGTGATAGTTCAATACCAAATGTATAGATAACTTCAGAAAGATACTCTATCTTGGGTGACAAAAGGGTTGCCTGGCAAGTGTTCAGACGCCGATTGTATTATCATGTTAAGCTATTGAATCGGGTCACTATAAATCACAATATTGTGCATCAGATGACTTTCCAGTTAATTGTTAGCAACATCTCTGAATTGTTCTTTTCCTATTCTTATATGCTTATCTAAAAGGTCAGAGGTTTAACAACAGCTGAAGTACAATGCCCAGGATACATCATAGTCTCAGCTATCGGACGTGGTCTATTCAACCAATTAGCTGGTGATTGCTGGCTGTTCCGCTTAGGTTTGTGTATAAGATGCATGAACATCAGAAAACTAATCTATTGTTTTGGAAATAAAATATGTGATAATTAAGAGGGATATTACATCAAGTATTGTGATCACGTGAAGAGCACCAACATTTATTCTTGACAGTAACAATTTCAAAATGTGTTTTAGTGTCTCCCAAATACAACTAGCTTGATGTAATATTCATTACTATTAGATCGACAATGTACACCTTACATCGGAAACCTATAGAAACTAAATGAATGGCGTGCAACATCGATCTCTCAACCGGTTAAATCTGTAAGAGACTAATTATCAAAGTCAAGAAGCGTTAACAAGGTTCTTGGTTACATCGGTAATACGATAAGGAGTGATTCGACTCGTAAAGTAATTGGTCAAAATATAAGTGAGCACAAAAATCATATATAAAATATAGGAGTTCGTTATTCATGATGCTTGATATATATTTGATAATACAAATTCAAGTAACAGTTTCAAAAGCACCACCATATCATTTCCCGGAAAATATTTCAGTGATTTTTTAATAATTAATGTTTCACAGGTGCTGGGCTTTGTCCTTCGTATATTGCTCTCTCATAAACAATATCCTTCTCATAGTAAATGAATACTATATTATTCATCAATCCAGTCATTAGGTAGTGAAAGAACTGTAAACCTCCAGGAGTATTCCGGATGGAGTCTTCCAGTCTTTTAATACCTACACACACATTTCTAAATGTTACATGTCAAAAATATGGTCGTTGATTAAGAGGAGTATTTAGTTTCCCATATTACAAATAGGTTGTAAGGCTAACTTAAAGTAATGCTTCTGCCAGACCGCTGCCTTAATATTTGAAGTAACATTAGCTGGATATAAAGGCGCAGATACGAGCTGGCAGAATGATTAGCAACATGTTTAGCAAGGCAAAATTTTTAGCAGAGCAAAATTTTGAGCAGGGTAAAATATTTAGCAGTATTTCGCCCGTCTTAATGTTCTAAATTGAAATTCCGCAGCGGTCGATTTTGCCTTTCCTCCTTTCGGAGGGTATCATTTGAGGTATCATTTGAGTACTGGTGTCAATGTAATCGGCTTACCCTCTCCCAAGAAATGACTGGCCTTTGCCAGAATTTGAAACCAATGTTAACTGTGCACATGACTGGCTGTGAGTTGGCAGGATCGTTAACACACCGGGAAAATGCGTAGAAGTATTTCGTCCGTCTTTATGTTCTAGGTTCAAATTTCATCGGTGTTGATTTTGCCTTTTGTCCCACGAAGACGATAAAGTAGGTACTAAATAAGCATTGGGGTTTGCTTAATCGACTTAGCCTTTCCATACGAAGTTGCTGGCGTTGTACCAAAATTTGAAACCTACCTAACAATTAGTATTATTCTTTATTTGGAATTTCTTAATTGTTACTGCAGATATTTTACTTCCAGCTGAGCCCGATTTTAAATATGAATACAACGCGTCAGCGATACTCATTTTATCTGTGTATTTAATTTTTTCTGCTGTATTCTCTCTCTTTCTCTCTCTCTCATCCCCTCTTTCTCCCTCTCGATCTTTCTCTCTCTCTCTCTCTCTCTCTTTCATCCTTTGCGTATTTTATCTTTTCATTTATAAGGCTATGGTTGACATTATTGTATTATCTCTGTTAATCAAAAATGTTGTTGGTGTTCTTAATTTTATTTTCTTCAAGTTTGCCTGGCTTGTTTTACCTTGATATCCTTCAGCCACTTAGGGAAACCGTGACCTAAATGAAAGTGTCTATGCATTGCTATGACACTTCTAATCCATTCTTTCTTTCAAATGTTGAAATAAAAGTGCGCATAGCATCCATTTTCTGAATCTTACTCTTATCAGCAATGCTAGCAATGCTATAGGAATACATAATGTAATACATATACATATTTCATTTTCTTTCCTCCTTTCATAATTGATTCTGTATATTCTCTTTATTCCTTTATTCAATTCATGCTTCTGTGACATTTTTGTTTGTCTTTATTTATTTCATTTATTAGTATGTTTTTGTTGTAATACGGTAAGCCATCATTCGTCTGTAGGTTAACAAAAACCGAAATAATTGCTAATGCACTTTATCTATATCATCGTCAAAACTACCAATAGTATACAACTCTCCCACCTCATTCTTCTCCTCTTCCTTATCACTGTCATCATCATCTTCATCATTATAATCATCATTACCTTCGTCGTCTTCAACATCAATATGATGTTCATCGTCACCGTGATCCCTATCATCGATATCATTTTGAATTTGAATTCTTGAGTTATCGTTGCTATTATCTTCAGCATTACTATCACTAACGTAATAATAACAATATCAACTACTACTACTACTACTACTACTACTACTACTACTACTACTACTACTACTACTACTACTACTACTACTACTTCTTCTTCTTCTAGTAGTAGTAGCAGTTGTAGTAATAGCAGCGGCAGCACTAACAGTAGTAGTAGAAATAAGAGGAAGCGAAGAAGAGGTGGTAAGAGTAGGACTAGATTTATTGTTGCTGTAAGAGTAGGAGTAGATATATTGTTGCTGTTATTTTTGCTGTAGTAATCGCTTCAATTTGGGTGCACAAAAAACAGTAGGATCAAAGATATGTAAAAACAAAATTCAAAAGCATAAATATAAAAGGAAATAAATGAATTGAACAGCCAATAACAGAGTAGTTCACCTCGAGTTATAAAATAAAACGGTTTGGATTAGTCTACTATATCCTAGGCATCGGATGTGCCCTCTTCCAGGTTCTATTGTGTTTCTTCCTATTCAACAAAGAGCATACTCATATTAGGTCTATTCTGCCTCATCTGTTTTCGGATTCCCATACACGTTTCGATAAAACAACGCATTCTCGTGCCTTATTTTCATTTTTAAATGAAGTAGCGTTTAAATAAATGACGAAAAGTTGGCCAGATACGGAAGTGCCTGTCTTAACTTTTCTTACCACGCGAAGTCTTACACCACATGCACTAAGCAGAAAAAGATCTCTTCGACCTATAATTGTTTTGACATCATCACAGCAATATAAGTATAGCCACAAAGAGTGCTCGCACAACATCAGCAAAGGAATTATGAGACCACCCTAGAAGTGTGCTGACAGTAGATTCATTTCCTGACCCGTCTTAATCTGACCCTTCGATAATAACCGGAAAAGCTGTGCTCAAATGCGGTCCGAAATTGACATAAGGTACGAAGGTCATGAGACAGCATTGGTGACCTCTACTTTGCCATTCTCAGCCCTTTTCTGGATGAGGCTATTGACCATGATCCCTTCCAAGTACCCATCCATCTGGAGCTTTCTAGTCGTCCGCTAATACATCTGAGTAAGCTATTTCCAGGAAAGTCAATAAACGTGTAATTATATATGGCCGTGTAGCTCCTGTCGGAGCATGTGCAGCTTCTGCTTAGGAGACTTCAAGAAAGGAAAATGAAGAACTTCAACAAAATGTTTGAGTAACGGAGATGATACAATAATGACATGCATAGTTTTATAAATAAATGGATAAAAGGCACAAAGGGTTAGAGAGAGAGAGAGAGTGTGTGTGTGTGTGTGTGGAAGGAAAAGAGAGACAGAGGAAGAGGGTGGGAAGGAAAGGGAGATAGAGTGAGAGAGAGAGAATACAACAGCAAATACGAGACACAGCTATATAGGGATAGGGAAAACTGAAAATTTTCAGAAGATACTCTTGCATAAGCATAATGGATGTTCATATATTTACAAAATATATTCAAGTGGACTACAAAAAATAGAGAAAACTAAGCGGGGTGAAAGGGTGATATTTCAAGTCCGATGCTTCTTTCTAAGGGCTCAGAAGTACATAATAGCTGTAATGTTCATGATAAGAAGATGGAGTGTGCAAAAAGTCCTGGAGATGCAGCCAGTAGAAGATACATATAAGCATTACCGTAAAAGCGGCTTCCCTCAGGTTGGAAAAATTGGTAAATTATCAGTTTGAGAGAATTTAAGAGTAAAATGGAAGAAAAGGAGAGTAAATAAAAGCAAATAGAAAAAGAATGTTAGCGGCTCAGGTCGGGAGGGAATGTTGAAGCTGAAGAAAGGTAAAGAGAACTAGGAAAATCAGACCAGAAAGTATGTGAAGGTGAAGGACCAACGGATTCAGTAGAAGTAGAAGTCGTGTGTCAATAGGTAAGTGAGATGTTCAGTATTTTGAACGTAGGTGTTTTTGTTGGGCATGTTGACAGAGAGTTTATTAATAAGGGATTCTAAAAACTGTAGTTTCGGCTAAATCGTAACCTCTTTTTCCCCAATATTACATATCATAAAATTAAATACCAGCATCTAGTTAGAAACAAACATTTCTACCCCGTTCACTAAATGCGTATTATTTTTCTCCTATTACAAGTCATTATTTTTGAAATATCACATATTAACTTGCGAATGTACTATGATGTGTAATTGTTAGCTCCATATCAAAAGAAAAGTAGGTGAACAGATTTCACTACACAAATTTACACGATATTTGTTTTTTTTTCTTTCTTTTTGCGTAGATAAAAACCAGTTTTAACCCCAGGAAAATGTAAGTCATGAAGAATTCATATATTTTTTCTACAGCTCAAAACTATGAACTGTTAAACTGAAATACGTTGCCATTTAATATTTGTTTAACAGTTTTTGCTATCAAGATCTATTTAACTCGGGCGGTAACGTATCTCCTCAGAAATATAAAATAGTTTGTCCTTAAACTCGTTAGTGAATCACACATGTTGGTGAAGAGTGTTGTATGACAAGACTGAAAGTTCATTTTTGATTCAAAGGAGGACTGATTTCTGCTCTACTGAAATACTGTGCATACGACACGGTGGTTTTAGTTTTCAATAATTAGATATCTTTCTTATTATCACTTAACAATTTTATTTATTATTGAATGTTATATCAGTGCATATTATTTTAATAATTCCATGTTTGATTGTTGCTTTTGATTTTATTTAGATCATTTTGTATGTAGTATTTGTTCTCTCTTTATACAATATGAATATATTGAATTTTATTTTATTACACAATTGTGATATATAGAATTAGCACCTCTTAGACATTTGAAATATGTAGGTTCATACTTTTTTCCTTTTACAGATTGTTTATACATTTCACCATCTAACTTCTTCAAAAATTATGCTATTCTCATTATTCATTCTGAACTCTTCATTTTTTGCATACTTTCACAGAACAACTAAGATTTCCTTTATGTGCCTTGCAGCACACTGAGCTTTTAGTTTGCTTTTTCTTCTGTGTCTTTTTATACTATTGTAATATTTACGTAAATTATGTGCAACTGTTACAAATGTTGTTTTCGGTGTTGTCTATTGTGTATATGTGTAATGCCTGAGGCTGTGAATATATATTCCTCTCCATCTATGTTGTCATCATTCGAGAGACATACATTACTATGCAGAGTGTTTCTGTCTTCAATTCCCATATTGTAGGTTATCACTATTTCAAAAATATTTTACTTGAAAATCAAATGTATTAACAACTATCAATTGCAAACAGATATAATGCTAAACATAACAAGTATCATATCACCTGGAGAGAAAGAGAATCAGAATCACTCACTGGATCACGACTAGATACCAAATGTTTCCATGGTGACCATATTATTACAGCGTGTTGACTAATCGATCAACCTCAAGTTCCATAGTTCAACTAATTTTCTATTCTACTAAAGTAGATGTAGATAATTACACACAATAAATAAGCTTCATTTATAGCATGCGATCGATTATTCGATATTTCATGTTACTTTTATTTATATTTATCCATCTATTACGTTACAGTTCTATACCTGTTCCACAAAGTCTCTCACTAAAGATGAGTTAGCTACACAGGGCATGCATATGTAAGTGCAGGACGTTCATTGGACATTGTTTCTTTAACCCCCTCAATTTTGACTCCTAAATTCCCTCTAAATTAGCTTCTGTTACCACGATGAGGCACCGCATTGAAGATCTTCATTCGAATGAACCGACTTATGAACCGACTGGTAGTTATTCTTTCGGTCTCTTTTGGATTAAGAAGAGCATTAATTTCGCGCATGTGCATGCAGTGTTTTTCATTTTGTCGACTACACAGTATAGTAGGGTCAGTTGTGAGAGAAACAGTACCATAACGCAATACACTCTGCCAGAAATTTGGAAGCGGCATGCTGTATTGCTTGACGTTCGCGCCGGAAGCGCCAATACGAACATTTCAGAGTGCTTGGGTGTCAATCTCAGGACAGTGCAGAGGACTTGGAAAGAGTTGGATGACTCTAATAGTGATTACGAAGGGGCTTATAGTTATTGCTAGTGATGGCGACTTTAGCCTCCATTTATCTTCCTACAGGACCTTAGACACAACACAGAGGCCTACATCAGATGCCTGGAGGAGGTAGTGCTACCCTGGGTCAAGAGGGCGGCTGCTGGAAGACCCTATGTCACAGAAGTAGAAGAAACCAGTCACGGCTGCCACATAATTTCTGCGACCAAATCACCCCTAACATCTGGCTACCTAACTCCCCAGACTGCACCCCACTAGATCATTATATGTGGGGCGCAGTTGAGCGAAGAACCAATAAAATTCCATGTAACACGAAATATGACCTGATAGCAAGGATTATGGCAGCATCCACCAACTTAAACAAGGAGACCGTCCTGAAGAGTTGCAAAAGATTCCGGAGTCGTCTGGAGGCCGTGGTTGAAGCCAATGGCGATTTTATTGAATGAATTTACTGTTTCGTATTTCAACTATATTTTTATGTAATTTTCTTAAATATATCTGCTAAAATGAGATGTCAGTGTTATTTTTATTTTTCTGTAATTTAGACGATAATTTATTCACCGCACTCTGAACAATTTTACATTAATCGGATGGATTGTTTTTATAGAGTACAAATTTATTATTCTAACACGAAAAGTTGTTGACAGTGACTTCGTAGTTTCAATCAGCTTAGCCATCGTCGGACAGTGGATTAGCTCGTCGAAACAGGCAATATATTCTAAAATAATATTCGCACCTACACCGAAATTAATGTTCGTGAATGATTGTTGGGCAATATAGGTGTAGAGGTGTGCCGAAGCATTTCCTTAAAACTTAGCGAATAGTGTGCTTTTTCTTCACAGGATACAATTTGATTTGTATACTAGGGAGAACCACTTTATACTACAGCAAATCTTGATAGCGTGATATAGTATCAACACAGATTGCATTGTAAATCATAGAGTCAGCATTCACCCCAAGTTTCAGAATACATATATAGAGATGCAAACGTAAACAGGGGAGTCATCCATATGAATGTATGCTTGATTGCTTGTCCCCTATAACATTTCTATTTAAAACTAGAAGACTTCAGCATGTGGTTCATAAGAGTTATAGGTGGGTATAGAAACATTAGAGATGAAGTAGGAGAATAGTTATATTCTAAAATAAATGATACCCTCATATTTGCCCCTTACCTGTTTCAGTCACTGGATTACGGCCTTGCAGGAGCACCCTTCTGAACGTTACTTTTTCCAATGGAAGAATTCAACACCAGTTCTTAATTTATACAGTCTGGTCCTTATTCAATCGAAATCTTTTGTTGAACAAGTATGTTAAGGGGACGTAGTGAAATGAACACCGTTTGTCAAGCAGTTGTGTGTGACAAACAAAAGTTCAAAGATACACACCCGCGCGCGCGCATACACACACATACACTCACATACATACACACGTACACACACACACACGCACGCGTATATGTATATACAATGTGTCCCAAAATTATAGCAACCGAAGTTTCGAGCTTTAATAACTGTCAATAAATGTGAGAAGGTATGAAAATTATACTTCCTTATAAAAGCTTAGTGTGCCTTCTTTTTGTTTCATACTCAATAAATTTAGGTTTATTAATTACATGATGGCTATACTCCGAAATACAATCATTACTCTCCACAAATGTGGCGAAAGTAATACAGCTACAATTAAAAAAAAGCTTAAAATTAACAGAACAGCAATCTGGATAATTATCAAGATATCCCAGAAGACTGGATCCACTGCTTATCGACCTGTGTGTGACCGAAATAGAAGTGTGAATATCCCTCAGCTTATCAAAATACCAGAGGAATAATACTGCGAAATATTCGTCGTTTCGTCAGAAAAATGGCTGCATCAGCAAAAATAGGCCGAACATCGATGTATCGAGCGCACAAGGAGGATCTCAGGACCCACTCCTACAACATGATCCACCGTCATGAGTTCACGCATGAGACTGAAGAGAAGTCGTCTTATCCTGAGTCAGATTGCTGAAGGCACGCTGCCCAGTCTTGTGTTCACTGATGAAAAGAAATTTGACATCAAACAAAACAGTAAACACATAAAATTATCTACTTTTGAGTCTGTTTGGCTCCGTCGAGGTTTAACTCGTATATCGTATATCGGGTCTGTTATTTTTGAGAATTATGGTGGATTTCCATTCGAAGAGAGACTCGAGCAATGTTTCCCGAACTTACTTTAGCTCATTTAATATTTTGCCTGCACTTAAGACGGCTAGGTGGCAGAATCTTTAGCATGCTGGACGAAATGTTTAGTAGTATTTCACTCGTCGCTCCGTTCTGAGTTCATATTCCGCCGAGGTCGAATTTGCTTTTCATCCTTTCGGGGTTGATAAACTAAGTACCAGTTTTGCAATGGTATCGCTCATATCGGCTAGCCCCCACCCCGCCGCAAAGTCATTTCAGGATATTTTGCAGAATCTTTTGTTTTCCAATTTACATTTCAAACATAATTTTAGGTTGTTTATTTTGAAACACTTAACTATTCACTTTCTGTAGCATTTAGGCTACTTCTGGAGTTGTTCTGAAAGTGTTGTTTTCCACACTTTCCTTCTTAGAAATCAGTTTGTAGTCCATATTCTTTCTCCGTGTTATTCCGGCTTTCTTCGGTTCTGTATTTTTTCTATTAGTAATCTATTTACACGATAGTAGTCACTATGTGTATGATATTATCCTTTTGAATTTTCACTTTCTGCAAATAACCTTGTCTACTTTCATACGAGGATTCTCTACAATATAGGAAAAATATTGTAAGTTCTGTTCCATTTCGGCCACAATTTTTACCATACATTTCTATCATGTTTCTTTCTACTCCATTTTCACCGGTGTATCTTAACAGTTTTTCATTTTCTATCTCCCTTAAAGTTTCTGTCGTTCGTTTTGGTTTAATTATACTTAGAGGAGTAGTTTGGAACAATTACCAACTTTTCTTTGTGACTGCATGAGATTATTTTGTTCCAATATGTTGGCATTTCACTACCTGCAGTGGATGAAATGTTGGTTATGTTAGCACTGTGTTAGGATATTCTCTTGCCATTCACATTTCTATAGGTACACATATTGTTTTACCTTCTGAATATCTGTAAATGGCGAAATTTTCAGCTTCCGTATAATCTGCACACTATGATATTCCGAATTATGTTTCTGACTTATCAATTTGATATTGTGTATGTTACTTTCTGTTCATTTTCTAAAGGTCATTTCATTCTCCCTGCTAAACCGTCTGGGTGAGTCGGTTTTGCAGCATCTATCTTTAACTCAACCGCCAAAAAGTTGTAGTTTAAAGTTGATAGCTTAATTCACTATTAATAACCTAACTTCTGTTCTCACCAAATCACAGGTAAGGTGTGTACAACAATATTAACGACAAATGTACACTCAACATATGCTATGCCTCTAGATACCTCAATTAGGGTTACAGTTTACAGTCATGGTGTGATTTCACAACATCAGGAATATTATATCTGATTGATCATTATGTAATCGAAGAATCTAATAAGTCCAATTTGTTCTAAGCTCCGAAAAATCAACGGCAAGCAAAATTAAAAGTAATTGTACCAGGCTGAGACGAACAGAGGCAGATGTAGAAGACTCCGAAATATTTGTCGGTAAAGAGGAGAAATCAAATCTTCTACCAAATATAAGTCACTGTGTTTCATAGAAGGAACGTGGTAATTAATAGCACAAGTGAAGTGGGTATATGTATGCATTTTCTATTAGACTAAAGTACTATTAAGTATTCGATAAAATAAGTAGTACTGAAATAATTACTGAATCTAGTGCTTATGTTAAATAACATTAACATTTATATGTAGGAAGTGGCAACTCCGCTATAACATTAGCTTGAAAATATATCATAATGGAACAATTCCATATGTATTGTACAATTCATATGTGCATCATTTCAAAGAAGTAGTAGTAAAAAGAGCAGGATGAGGAGAAGAAGCACAGGAGGTGGAGGAGCAGAGGAAGAGATGGGGGGTGCCGAATAATGAAGGTTAGGAGGAGAAATAGAAGAATAAAGAATAAAAAAGAAGAAAAGAGAGGAAAGAGAGAAGAATAAGGTGAAGGAGAAGAAGAAGGTGAATAAGAAGAGAAAGAAGGTGAATAACAAAAGAAAGAAGAAGGTGAGTAAGAAGAGAAAGAAGAAGGTGCGTAAGAAGGTCAAGAAGAAGAAGAAGAAGAAGAAGAAGAAGAAGAAGAAGAAGAAG
>NC_068981.1:122245802-122253639 GCF_001194135.2 Octopus bimaculoides | reverse complement strand
AGAAGAAGAAGAAGAAGAAGAAGAAGAAGAAGAAGAAGAAGAGATTAATTGCCACTGGGATCGACGTTACCTTTCACAATTCCGGTGCTGATGTGATAAGAATCAATCATGTAGTTTGTTTGATTAATCGACTATGGCCTCGCGACGATATTAGATATCATTAATATTCGGAACACTCATTATCATCATCATCATCATTATTATCCGTCTCATCATCATCAGCATCATCATCATCATCATCATCATCATCATCATCATCATCATCATCATCATCACCCTCGCGAATAGGGTCACAGACATTATTTTCCGTAATGTAATGGCTTAAGCGAAAGAAAAGCAAAGAAAAAAAAAGAAAACATGTGCAAAACTATTACAGGCTATTACAGCTCCATCATTTTCAGTTATCGGACATCAGCATTAATGGCATTTGTAGAGATATCTTTCACTAAAGTGAGGAAAATCCATGCATTTAAATCATTGATATTATAGGTGATGAAAAATGTTTCATTGAGGAGAATAGAAATAATTAAAACCATTGATGAACCTTTTTTTAATTTTTTTGTTTATTTAGAATATCATGATAGTGGAGCAAAATTAAATAAATACATTTTCAATAATAGATATTGTGGATAAATATACTGGTTTGCGTTATTGTTTACTCTGTTGAGTTACATGTGTGTCAGATTAATTTTTTTTCCTTTCGCAGTTAATGAAGCAGAACAAGAATACGCTGAACTAAAATCACTAATCATGATGTTTTCGCTGAAGTGGTTTTTATAGCCTCAATTTATCTGTAACTGAGCATAACTACGAATTAGGGTTTCTAGTACTAAATATGCGTTCGTTTTATTAAGACAGTGAATATCTTCAATTAAATTATCTAATGCTGCAATCCTTTAAAAAAAAATCAATTGTTTCATATAGGAAAGATATTGTTGCTCTTTTTTTCCTTAATGGACCAAGCGACCGAGTAATTCCTCGTTATTCCTCATTACTCACGTCTTCCAGCAGAGCAAAGTTAGCAGAGGATCTTAAATTTATGAGACTTTATAGAGAAATTACGTTAACAATTCGATGGCTTGCCATAGCACACTACAATGATTTCGAAGAAGGTTAAACAATTTCATCAAAAGCAACAGACTTGAAAGGTATTAAAAGGTCATAGTCAGTCTTCTCTAGCCTTTGAATATCTAATCAAACAATTTACTTCATTCACGATACTAAATAGACTTCAAATATACATTTTCCACTTGAGATTAAATAGATTTTCGCCACGTAAATAGATTTTCGACATGCAGCATATTAAAACGGATTCTATGAATGCATTAGGGACAAATATTAATAGCGGTCGGTCATATAATCATCAGTGATGTGGATTGAGAAACTATTAAATCTTCAACTGAATAAAGATTATATGGTACTTAACACAGTAACAGAATATCTTAACATTTTATACTTGTTCAAGTACTTTCCTACAATAATGACATTTACAGTTTCTCTATGGGATATGAAATTATACTTGTTCACACAAATAATTAAAAAATACGCTAACCCACAAAAACGCATGTACAGGTATATAGCTGCCTATACAAATGAAATTCTAGTTATATGAAGTTCTAAAAGCATGCACACATGCATGCATACGTACATATCTGTGAGTAAATATTGGTAACCTGCCATGAAATTGCCAAAATAAACGTAAAACTGCAACTCCTCCGTCCCAGACTGGTCAACAGAAGAGAGTATTGCTTAATCTACGTTGTGATGATGTTGCAATGTAAGTATATTTTAATTGAAGATTAGGTGAAGAATGAAGACTTTAATTCTTGAAGTTCTAACATCAAAAATTAGCAAATAAATAAAAATTTCTTCACTGTTTTAAAATATTACGGATGTTCCATAATTGGTTCATGAATAAAGGAAATTTCACCCCTCCAATAAAACAGTGGAACCAGATATTAATGCATTCCTGTCTGTATCATAAAGGTGGCTTTGTAGGTTATATAGCCCTGGACATGGAAAATCTAGCTTGTGCATTTTGTCCACAAACATATGCACATCACAAAGCACATCACAAAACTATAGTTTTAGAAATTTTGGTTATGTACTCCGGTAAGATGATTAGTGCTTTGTTATTCATTCTTAATGCCAGGTTATCTAAGTTTCAGGAAACCTCAGATGAAGTCAATCCATCAGTGGCTATCATGCCTTCTTTTCAGTTGATTCGTATCTCTTACATTGCATATCTAGATGCCCGCCCTTTTTGAAAATAGTTGTGTGTAGTAGTGGGATTTTACCTCCAATAGTAACAAACCTCTTGCAAAGAGAATACACAAATATCCTCTTCGTTGGCTCAGAAGTGGTATATGATGTTTCTAGTGTAAGTTATGTGGAGGCGCAATGGCCCAGTGATTAGGGCAGCGGACCCACGGTCATAGGATCGTGGTTTCGATTCCCAGACCGGGAATTGTAAGTGTTTACTGAGCGAAGACACCTAAAGCTCCTCAAGGCTTCGGCAGGGGATGGTGGTGAACCCTGCTGTACTCTTTTACCACAACTTTCTCTCACTCTTACTTCCTGTTTCTGTTGTGCCTGTAATTCAAAGGGTCAGCCTTGCCACACTGTGTAACGCTGAATATTCCCGAGAACTACGTTAAGGGTACACGTGTTTGTGGAGTGCTCAGCCACTTGCACGTTAATTTCACGAGCAGGCTGTTCCATTGATCGGATCAACTAGAACCCTCGACGTCGTAAGCGACGGAGCGCCAACAACAACAACGAGTGTAAGTTATATAAATGGGTGTCAATGATGTTGCTTTTTAAATTGTTTCCAAATAGCAGGAGCATTGATGATTATATCATTAGCTAGACATCAGTTATACGAATACTGACTCAAAGAAACTGTTACAAATAAACACCTACTATATATATAAATTGAAAAGAGAACCACTTCGAGCAGAAACAAAATCATGTTTTCGAAAATATGAAAGCATAGAAATACTTCATTTCTGCAAGAACTGCGAGAAAAGAGATAATAAATAGAAAATGTAGAGTTGTTTACTTAATAGTATACACAGGTCAGCGCATAGATACACACATATATATATGTGAATGTGTGTGGGTGCATATACCAGGCTGAGTAAAAAGTAAGCAACGTTTTGAAATATATCTCAACTATGCGGAAATTTTATTCATCAAAGTAAGTTCCATTACAATCAACAAACTTTTAACGAACGGGTTACAAATTTGTTTATTCCGGTAACATAAAAATCTGGAGTTCTGGAGCTGATGAACTATTTGAACGCACTTTTAAGTTCGGATTCCTTTTTGAACGCCTTCTCTCACAGGAAACCATCAAGTAGCTTGAAAAAATGGTAGTCGGTAGCACAAAGGTCTATGGAATAAGCTGGGTGGGGAAGAACTTCGTAGTCAAGTTCCCTCAATTTCTAAAGAGCCATTAGTGAAACGTGTGGTCGAGCATTGTCATGAAGAATGAGTGGCCCTCTTCTATTGATTAGTCCGGGACGGAGGGGTAGCAGTTTTTCGTTTATTTTGCTAATCTCATGTCAATATGTTTCTGCAGTAATGGTTTTTCCGGATTTCAAGAAGTTATAGAGGATCAGTCCACTACCAAACAGACACTCACCTTAAACTTCATTTTGAAGGGCTCGGGTTTAGGGAAGGTTTTCGGTGCTTCACGCTGGTCCAACCACGTGGACGAACATTTTTTTATTATTGTACACTATCCACATTTCATCTCAAGTTACAATACGATCTGGTTATATAGAAGAAGCAATGAGCAAATTTCATATCACTGCATTTTCTGAATTTCATTCCAATCGTGTGCTACACATTTGTCGAGCTTTTTTGATTTTATGATCGCATGCAAATGTTTGCAGGCAGTTTCCTGGCTAACTTGAAGTTCTTTTGACAGTTTTCGAGTGGTTTTACATGGTTCTTTTTCAATGAGGGTCTTTAATTGACTGTCATCGATAAAATATGGACGTCTAACACGCTTACGATCTTCTAGACTGCGGAATCGTTTAAATCATTTTCGAGCTGACCATTCACTAGTCATTTCCTCGACAAACGTTTCGTTGATGTCGCGAGAAGTTTCAGTTGCTTTACGTTCGTTTCTGAAGTTGAATAGCAGAATTGCTCGGATATTGCATGTTTGCAGATCCATTTCCGATGATTGTAACAACTGTGATAAAAATCAATATTAATTTATTGATGTATTTGGGTACGTCTATGTCTGTATTATCAGACAATTGCAAAAAAAAAAAAAATTCTTAATTGAAAATTCTGCAAAAGTCCGGTACAAATCCTTCATGCTTCAAAACGTTGATTGCTTTTTTAAAGCAATCAACGTTTTGAAGCATGAAAGATCTGTACACACACACACACACACACACACACACACACACACACACACACACACACACACACACACACACACACACACACACAAACACACACACACACACACATATACCATGTCACTTTTGACAGTAAAGTATAGACCTAGTAGGCAATGACGTTTTAAGTCAGCAATCGTTTTAGCTCAGGATCCTGCTGCTGAAAATTTATATTTAATGTAACTATCATTAGGTATATAGCAGAATCATGGAAAGTGATTTAAGTATCCTGTGCATTTCGGCTGATGAGAGAACAGTTTTGAATATTTGCATTGCAGATTAGTACAAGTATTTGTGTGTATTTATATATATCGAGAGACAGAGACGGAGACAGAGACAGAGTGTGTGTGAGAGAGAGAGAGGGGTAGAGAGAAAGCTACAGGTAAATGCTTAGACAGATAGACAGACAGATAGATAGATAGATAGATACAAAGAAGATTATAGGGTAAGGCGAGGTCAAAGAAAGAAATACCATTGTGAAATGAGAGACGTAAACGACATGGCATACAATTTATAGAAATCTTAAATGAAATTACAATCCAGGAATGAGCACAATGAAGGTAAACACACCAACGATAGCAATAAGCTTCAGCTAAATATACTTTCTCGTTATCAAAAACAAATGGAATGGTTAGACTTCAATTCTTTTTATTGTCAATATTAAAAATCGACCTGGTAATTAGTTAACTAGTTGGTTCATCTTTTACCGTGCTAATGCTTCGAACTATCAATTAGTTCGATATTTAATGTCCTTTTTAGTGCCCAACTTTACCAGGGATATATCTTTGCTTCGAGTCTAAGATTTATACAACTAGATAGAATATTTCTCACTACACAATGGTTTTTGATTCCGTATGCGAATGAGTGTGTTGGTGGAAGTAGGTTGTGAGAGTGTTGATGGATGTAGATAGTGCGTGTGTTGCACGCAGTTGTATGTGTTTTCTTGTGTTGCTAGTGTGTGCGTACGTGTGCAGGTCGTGTATGTGCATATGTGTGGCTTGCCATAACTTATTCATGTATGCTAATTCTTCCTGTAGCAAAATTCAAGAGCTCAACGCTTTTCTCCTTCATCTCTAACGTCTGCGTGCGTGCGTGTGTGTCTGAGAGAGAACGTGTGTGTGTGTGTGTCTGTGTGTGTGTGTGTGTGTGAGTGAGTGTGCATGTGTGTGTGTGTGCGTGTGTGTGTGTGAGCGCATATATTGAAAAGCATTCATGTGAGAAATGGAGGAAAGGATTGAAACACTCAAGTCTGGCATATGACACTAACACATCAACAAGTGCCAGAATGACACAGACCTATACAAGTACGTACACACACGCGTACACAGATGTACAGTATGTACACACACATATATATATATATATATATATATATATATATATATATGTGTGTGTGTGTGTGTGTGTGTGTGTGTTCGTGTTTGTGGGTACACTGAAAAGGCAATTAACACACACGCAAACATCATGCTGCAAAAATATATCAACACACACAGTAACACTCTCATGTATTGGAGATAGATTTTATGTAATAAGGTAAGAAATAATCCATCCATCTTTTATTTGCGAGAGACATGAAGCATAATGACATATCATTGATAAGTACATTAATGGTGACAAAAGGATTAGAAAATAGCCAATAATCGATTAATGGAACCATTGTTCAAGCATTCGATTACATAATTCTTTCAATAATATACTGCTTGAAAAATAATCCTTCGGAGAGTACTATCTATCTGAAGTTATACAACTTGATAGGGTGTCAATTAAACGGTCCAGTGTTAACAAGATCATCACTAAGCATTTGAAAGTGAAGTAACATTAATAATAATAATAATATTAGTAGTAGTAGTGGTAGTAGTAGTGGTAGTAGTAGTAGTAGTAGTAGTAGTAGTAGTAGTAGTAGTAGTAGTAGCAGCAGCCCTTTCTACTAAAGGTACAAGTCCTGAAATTTAGGACAAGGGTCTAGTCGATTTCATTGATCTCAATGTTTATCGACCTCGGCGGAATTTAAACCCAGAAACTAGAAATGGGTGAAATGTTGCTAAGCACTTTGCTCACGGTGCTAACATCTTTTTAATTTACCCATCCCGAAATAACAAAGTTCATAGTAACAACCAAAAACAAAAGAAAAGGAGTTGATGAAAGTAATTACATCTACGATTTTCATTCAAGCATTAAAAACTACGAAAGGAATACTGGAGATGTGAGAACAGAAGAGCACCTTCATGCAGTTGATGTAGAGATGTAGTTGCAGAAATAAAGCATGAATGGGCTGGAAAACATAGCAGCTAGTTCGCGAAAGCATAATAGCGGCGAGATTTATGCAGCTGACAGAAAATTCTTGCACTCAGCTTCCTCGTTTACCTGTACTTTCAAGGACTATTCAAAGATGCCGACAAAAATGTTCAGGATTTCCCGCTAATCCAGGGGCTACAACTGGTTGTGAGATACGTGAAGTATACTGTAAACTTGATAATGCCGAGCAATTTCTGAGATACGATTCGAGTATCGAGGATCAACACAGCATACTAGTATTTGCATCAGAAAATGCTCTTCAGGATGTAGCATCATATCGCCATTAGGCATGTGATGGAACGTTCAAAATTGTGCCAGAAGAGTGGCTTCAAATGTTTAGCATTCATATACAAGTTAAAGATAAGTTTTCCACGTGTCTTTGCATTATTTCCGAAATAACACAAAACTGTAATACGAATGATTTTTCGCATTTAATTCATCATTCCCTAATTCATCTATCGTGGCGAGTTTGTTTCTTTTACGCCAATCAGTATTTCGAAAAATTATAGATCTAGGCCTTAAAGAAAAAGAAGACTGAATTCTGTCTTAAAATTCGATGTTTTTCAGCATTAGTCTTTCTACCCGCAGAAGATGTTGAAGAGTTCTATGAAGAATTAATAGACAATGAACAAATACCTGCTGCATTCATTCATTGCTTACTTCGACTTGACTTGCACAAGTGTTTTGAGAAGAAGAGAACCACCTGCATTCCTGATAGCTGTATGGAATGTTAATCAGCGTATTCGTCAAGATACTTCCAGAACAATTGATGCTGCGGAGGGATTTCATTCTGCGATAAAGCGTTCGGCGAGTGGAACACATTTGAATATTTGGAAATTAATCAAAACTCTGAAGGAAGAGGAAGGGTTCATTCAAGGTAAGATGACTCGAAAGATAGGTCATTGAATATGGGTCAAAAAGAAAAATTGATTTTTTTAAGAGTGTGGCATATAATTTGCATCAATTTTAAATGATCATAATAAATCATTACTTATATTTTATTACTTTTTTTACATAACATTTTTTAAATAAATTTTCTCACAATATTTTCTTGAATCCTATCAATAAAATTATGTGATTTTGATGTGGTTCAACCTATTTTCTAAAGAGTTTATTTAAAATTG
>NC_068981.1:122241985-122245304 GCF_001194135.2 Octopus bimaculoides | reverse complement strand
TATATATATATATACATGTGTGTGTGTGTGTTTGTGTGACTGTTTCTCCTCTAACATCCCTTGACTATCGATGCTTGACAATCGGTGTGCTTACGTCTAGGTAACTTAGCGGTTCGGCAAAAGACCCGATAGAATATGTACTAGTCTTACACAGAATAAGTCCTGGGGTCGATTTGCTCGACTAAAGGGGGTTCTTCTGCATGGCCGCAGTCAAATTACAGAAACATGTAAAAAAATAAAAGAATACTGTTTTTATTTCGAGGATTATCACCTATCACGTTGGAATTTGGAACGTAACACCTGCGATTGTCGAGGGATTATCGTATATAGAAATATATTATAAATATAGACATATACATGCACGAATTAATGTATGGGCGTCTGTGTCTATTTTCCCACTTTTCATAGTGTATAGCCAGTAATATCAGTTTGCATCTTGCTCTCATACAAAAACCATATAATTTCTCACACTGAAGTCTCGAAGTTAATTCATGCAAATATTTAAAGTGCCTTGTCGCAGAATGATAAATTAAAATATTGTTTGTATAAATCAATGCACTCTGTTTTTTTTTCTTTTTGTGTTATTTTTTTGTTCTTTTCCAGATTTATATTACAAATGCGTTTTTACTCAATCTTGTTACAAGAGCCAATGCAATGATAGCTACTGAAATGTGTGGATCCATTTTGAATTTTATCTACACAATACTCCTTTATAAAACAATGCTAGATTCATTCTCCATACACCTCGAAAATGTACATTCATATATCATCCTTAATATCAAAACTTAGTTGCACGGAAGATCAAGGTGCATTAGATGCTAGTTCATATCCTAACCAATAGAAAACCACCCCAAAAATCATGAACATTAACCTAAAATTTGCTGTACCGACTTTGATGTGGAGGAAATTAGCATATATAGCTAATTCAATAGTGGAATGATTCATTTATGTTCGAACATGTCACACGTATATTAAATTCTTAATGACTTTAATTATTGCCCTTGTATGAATGAAATATCTGCTACACATTTTGAGTTGAAGTTTTTGGTTACCACTATTCATGTCAACCCTAACAGAGTTAAAACATAGATGAAAAACGTTCAATCTTTAACAATTCACTCTTGTTCCTGCGTACACAGCACCTTGTCCCGTATATCTAATGTTTTTTGACAATTGGATGCATTTATTGGTGAAATTTGGTATCTATCATTGCCTTGGTAAACGGTTTTATGATATCTTGGAAATTCATCAAAAGGTAATTGAAATCTTTACAACAAACCCATATTTGCAGAAATGTGAGATAGCAATGTTTACTGCACAAATAGCGACGGTGATATTTCTAATATCTTACTTGGAGCCTGAACTACAGTACCGATGACCATTTTCCAAGGTTTCCCTGTCGTGTCACTAAAGGGAGTAAGACTAACATGGAAAGCAGTTACAAGCAGACATTATCAGGCTTTTCTTTCCCAATACTGCAAGTCCGCACAAAGCACAAGTTAAATATATTTCTTTCGCACACAACAATCATGCAAATATACTTCAAATTTTTTTTTTAAATACTGCAACAGAAGTTTAAAAATTAGAACGTATTTATGAAAATAATTAATTTTTATCAAAAGTCACGACATTAGTCTCCCAGTGCCTCTAGAAATATTCTTCCTGCGAAGAGCTGGATTGCTACAATTTCAAGTAATAACCAAATCAGATAAGAAAGAAACAATTACAACACGAGTACAGCTTTATGTTTGTTACAAGGCTATTTATGATTCAACGCGTACAACATACCCTGTTAGTCATATATGCAGACAGCAAGAAGAATTATCACACAATAACATCGAACTAGAACTCATTTTAAAATCAAGCCATCCACCACAACACTTGCACGCACAGTATCAAACTACTGACAACAGCTCTTCATTTGACTACGATTTCCTCTCCGTTGACGTGTAATTCGCTAAATATCCTCGGGCTAACTAATTTACTGTTACAATAAGCTCGCACATTACTCAAGAAAATGTTAAAAATACATTTTGTTACGAAGTAAAGAAAAGAAAGCCAGCTTAGAGCTGCGGATACATTTAACGAACTAATCTTAGAATCCGAAATAACGAAATACACTGATAAATGAGTTACAGACAACCTCATAAAATTAAATGTAACCTTAAGCGCAATAACCACAGCTACGCACAGTCGAAATAAAATTAACATAAAACAACTAAAGATGGGACAAAGTCTTAGAAAGTATGTGTCTTCTAAGCGTCTGCATCTGACATAAGCTATAAAATTTACAGTAAAATTCTATATAAAATAAATATCAGTGGCAAAACAATGGTCACAGCAGGCCACAAATCGCAATTTTAGCCTAAAATAATTTATATAAACTACAGTACAAACACATATTCTAACTTTTCCGACATTACTCCCAAAACGGGGCTCCAAAAATTGGTGGTGACTTGGTGAGCGAATTCCCTGTGAGGGTCGAAAATCAACAGTAAGATTGGCTGCTACGTGTCTTCCGATTACAACACACCATGAAAGGTGAAGAGACAAGTACACTAAGATTAAAATTAAAAATAAAAATAAAACAGAACTACAAGCATCATGACAGAAATTGTCAACATCTCTTTTTCTTCATTTTTTCTTTCTCTTCTCCACTTTTTCTAATGAAAGTTCAATATCACTGAACTTTCAATGATGTACATTTGTTATGATCTTAGCAGAACTTTTACATTGATATTGGTATAGATCCTACTAAAACTCATTGAAATTTCTGTGAACGTTTGAATACTTGGTAGTTTAAACATGATTGTCCAATTGTTACCTTGTACCTTTCAACTTACCTAACATCTCCCCTACTTTATATGTATATTTGTAGCATTGATAAGCAAGAAATTATCGAAACTTGCTTGGTATATAAATAAATCCATTTAAAAACGACTTCATGGTTTTCAGATTAAGGTGCATTTTCAAACCCCAAAACAAGTTCTCAAACACTCACACACACACACACACACACAAATATGTATATATACCGGCCATGACGAAGGGAAATAGCCCTGAAACTCGAGTCGCCTTTATATATTTATATTTATATATTTGATCCTTTATATTGAACACTCAATATTTCATCTACATTCAATACTTTCTTTCATGGTGGCATCCATTTTTATTTTATTTTATTTTATATTATATATTGTATATTCCATATTCTATACCCCACATTGGTTCTGCAAGAATATAAATAAAACATAAAAAACAGTCAGTGCTGGAACTCTTTTAAACAAAATAATATATTCCTCTATACACAATCATACAA
>NC_068981.1:122234215-122238241 GCF_001194135.2 Octopus bimaculoides | reverse complement strand
GTCAATTAATAATAGAATTAATAATTAACAATTTTGCCAAGTAGTTCAGTATGAAAAAACCTTTATCGGTAAAACCATCTTATCATCATAAATATACAGGGATTAGCATTGAGTTGCTTCTCCAACATACTGAAAATTTAGAAATAGCAGTCAAAGAACTACTGATTCTAAACTACAAATTTTTCTCTAAATGGATGGCGATATTTGTGGCACACATAGAACAAAAAACCGGAGGGGAAAGCATAAACAAAACAAGTCTTTAGTATATATATATATATATATACATATACATACAAAAGGGGACCTAACAGAAACCGGAGTTTTCAGTATCATTATACTCACTTAGCTTTACATGTTTACACTTTTATCGCCTTCAAAATATTCTCCACTTGAAACACTGCATCGGTACAGACGCGTTTACCATTGTGCGAAGTTGTGTTGGAATTCTTGCAGGGCTGGAAACGTTGCCAGTCAGCAGACTGGTGCATGACGATTGCATCAAACGGCTTCTAGCGGCGGCAGCCTGAGCTACAACGGGTTTATCTTACAGTGAACGTTTCCGGTACCCCATCGTACACACACACATACACACATATAGATAGATAGATAGATAGATAGATAGATAGATAGATAGATAGATAGATAGATAGATAGATAGATATGCAACTATGAAGATATTTAAACACGTATATATGCATACATGCACTTATGCGTTTACAAAGATATTGAAAGCCATACACTGACACACACACGCTGATTTATGTATTAAATATTTTCTTTATTATAGTACCAGCAACTATTAATGTCTCCCCATCAGCTCATTGGCTATATCGTTTTCGACAGTTTTAATATATTGCAGTATAAACAGTGAAAATCTCTTTACTCTCGAGTCGACTGTTAATATTTAAACCAATTTACATTGTGAATGAAGCAATATTTTTATAAGATATTTAACGAATAAAGCACAGAACGAATGATCTGTTATTATTGCGAATGCGTTGAGAGTTTGAAGCAGTAAAAATGCAGACTAGGTGGATTGACACTTAGTATGGTAAGCAAAGTTGTATTCGATTATTGCAACAGTGTATAGTGCTTGAATATAATAGTTTAATGAGAAATCACCTCCAAAGCTGTGCTTATGTCAATGATCGTGGCACTCTATCGGTTACGACGATGAGGGTCCCTGTTGATCCAATCAACGCAACAGCTTGTTCGTGAAATTAACGTGCAAGTGGCTGAGCACTCCTGAGACACGTGTACCCATAATGTAGTTCTCGAAGGAGATTCACCGTGAGAGACGGTGTGACAAGGCTGGTCCTTTGAAATACAGGTAAAATAGAACCAGGAATGGAAGAAAGACTGAGAGAAAATTGTGATGAAAGAGTAGAGCTGTTGTTGTTATTATTATTGTTGTTGTTGTTGTTATTATTATTATTAGTAGTAGTAGTAGTAGTAGTAGTAGTAGTAGTAGTAGTAGTAGTAGTAGTAGTAGTAGTAGTAGTAAAGATTCCAATATCTGTTCCAAAACACAAATTTTAAAATATGATGATCATTTTAACAATACTTGTAACGTTTGAATGAATGCTTAACCCTCTCCTTCAAAATAGCTTCATTCTTATACGTGCCCACACGAGCTGACATATACGTAGCTGTGTATGTATCTGCATGCATTTGTGCATACGAACGTTTTATATTCTGTTTCAAACACATATTTTCATCTATTATTGCCTGCATCATCAAATTGCCGGCCAGCGACAAACCTTTCAGTTACATTGTATTTCCATATTTCTTTCGATATTTCTACCATTCGCCCTCGCTTTTACTTTATATATTTATTTTTATATTTCAATTTCTTCTATTTTCCTCACTTCTCTCCTCGTCTATTTTATATCTCAGTGTTTCTGTATTCCTTCTATATAATTGCAACTCTCCTACATTCAGTCTTCCTTATGTCTGTTCTATCTATATGTAAGCGTCTGTGAATATGTGTAGATTTCTTTGTTAGGATATGTGATTTATGTATACTTATTGCACCTTGTATCTATGCTTGTATTCACCGTGTATATGTGAATTTAATCTGTATCTTTTAACACGAGCAGCTTAAACAAATAATTACCATGTACTATGTAAAATTTGCAACGATTTTAGGCAATTAAGTCCAAGTATAGTGCAGGTGCAAGTGCAGTGATACACACACACACACATACACACAAAGATGGAAACACGCACGCACACATACGGTTTTACAAGCCATGAGAACATATAAATCGTGGACTGGATAGATTATTTACCTGCAACACTGATGGGTGCGTGATGTTCACTAGCAACAAAAATGACAAATCATCGACATCCATCGCACACAAATGGGACTGAGGGTAAGTTACCTCGCCTGTCCATGACTCTTAAGTGTTTTAAACCAGCGCTCTCAGAGTGTATATACTCCGCCGCGCTATAGTAGCCTCTATAAAATACACGAAACATACATTAATGTGCGTAGTTCATAACATTTATTATACTAGAGCTGTTTTATTTCATATGTACATATTCTCTTAGGTATGCAATTTCCAGGCACGCTAGTACATAGTTTTAAAAGCCATGAGCATATAAGTCGTCGACTGGGTAGATTACTTGCATTGAACTCTGACGGGTACGTGAAATTGAGTGGCTACAGAATTAGGGAAACATGGATTTCCATCACTCCAAAAGAGGATTGAGGGTTAGTTATCTCACCTACCCATGGCACTGAGGTGCTTTATTATCTGGCGCTTTGAGGCTTTATATACTCTGCCATGCTAATACAGCCAGCCGGAAGTTCACGAAGTATATATATGTGAAGTCTATGTAGTTATTAATAATAATGATAATAATAATAATAATAATAATAATAATAATAATAATAATAATGATAATAATAATAATAATAATAATAATAATAATAATAATAATAATAATAATAATAATAATAATAATAATAATAATAATAATAATAATAATGATAATAATAATAATAATAATAATAATAATAATAATAATAATAATAATAATAATAATGATGATAATAATAATTGAATAATTCACCTTTGGAAACATGGGTGTTTTGCTCAACATCCTTAAAGAAATCTTATTCAGGGACTTTTTGAGCGGGATGGGCTACTCGACCTGAAGAAAATTCTAACTGGGCCCCACCTGCGAGGTCATGCGCTGTTTATCTTGATATGAGATCACCATGTTGCGCACATATGGTTGTGGTGCATGTGCCTGGTGTACCCTTATCAGACGGGTAGTCATGATGGGTATAATGGGCTTCGTATATTTTACCCCAGTGTCACTTTGATAGCATGCACTGCTCTCTCACTCATAATAATAATAATAATGTGTCAATTCTCTGGGACTTCCCCGTACATACCGACAAAACTATAAAAGCTAATAAACCGGATATTATTATAAAAAGATCAGACAAAGAAAATGTGTTTCTTAATTGACATGAGTATTCCTTGCGATCACAATATAGCGGGGAAAGAATTTGCCAAGATCAGTAAATATAAAGACTTGCTAATAGAAATTGTAAAAATGCGGCATCTTAAGGCGACTGCCGTACCAGTGACTGTAGGATCTCTAGGAATGATAAAAAACAAAAAGGTACTGAAACCTATTTGAAAAGGATACCAGGCATTCCATCCCTACAGGAAATGCAAAAAGTCGTGTTAACCGGAACGACTCATGTACTGAGAAGAGAATTATCGATGCGAACACAACATCCATTCATTAATTTATTTATTTATGAATTTTTTTTACATACATATTTTACCTGTGAATTTGCGCGTGTAAACTGGGAACGCATACAATGAGCTTCTCTGCCCTAGGTGTGCGGAAAACACTCAGCGAGAAATGGAAGAACATTTGAAGAAAGAAGAAAAAAACAGCAACAACATAATAATAATAATAATAATAATAATAATAATAATAATAATATTAATAATAATAATAATAAGAAGAAGAAGAAGAAGAAGAAGAAGAAGAAGAAGA
>NC_068981.1:122231653-122232764 GCF_001194135.2 Octopus bimaculoides | reverse complement strand
ATATATATATATGTATATATATATATATATACATAGTATAAATATGCATATGCATACATGTATATAGATACATACCCAAACATACTTATTCATATATACTGCATAAAAGAATGTAAACATTTTGTTTCTCTACAAAACAATTTAAAATTATTCTCGTTTCTCAAGTGTAATCGAAAGTGAAACTGAATCTTTTTTAAATATTCCAAGGATGAATCATTTGAGACACTTGTGCTGAATGTTATGCACTATATATCCTGAAACATTGGAAAATGCCTCCAGTGAAACAATCCAAAAAACAAGCTTTAATGAATCAAACACTCATTTGCGCTAATATACAGAACCACTGTAGTTTCACGAAGACATATCTACATTCGTACATACAAACAAATTCACATATCCACAAATTGCAGAATGTATCTTTATCTAAAAAAAAAAGAAAGGTCTTAGTTTGTACCCGTGTTTGTGAATGTGGAAAAACATATATGTATACTTGTATTGTTACATGTCTTAATGTTGAAGAAGCTCTCTTCGCTCTCAGTTCAGATTCTATGCGCTAAGTGTCACTTTCTGTCCGTGAAACTGAATGGATGGAAATTGTATAGAATCACGTTATGATTCATTCATATTTAGTTCACAAGTGCAAACTTGCTACAGAATGTACTATGATGATTCTATCAGAGAGTTAGCTTCAGAATAAATTTGCCCGTAGAATGATCATCGACGACTACACAAATTAATTTTATCGTCGAAACTGTCAAAGAACCATTATAAACACGCACATATGTGTACATATACAGGCATGCACATATGTATACATGTACAAACACGCACATATGTGTACATCGGCATACATACATATTAACATTAACACATATATGCTTTTTATTCTTTTAGTCATTCTTTTTTTAGTGATAGAGACAAATGTTCTTTAAATTACACTTCTACCATGGGAAACCGTGTAACTAATTGGAATACAACACGCCGAAGTTAATTATTGATATTTTTCTCACTATTTTGATTTACATCCACACACGCGCGCACGCATGCATATATATGTATAAGTATATATATATATGTCTATATATATATATATATATATATATATATATAT
>NC_068981.1:122226843-122231536 GCF_001194135.2 Octopus bimaculoides | reverse complement strand
TATATATATTCTACAGAGTAAGGAAACTCAATTTGAATTTCACCCTCTCATGTCTTGAAACTATAATTTCGTAATTTCTCATGCTGTCAGTGTCTGAGAAATATTTCATGCAAAATATTTTAAATTTCTTTTCGCTGAATAATGAACTCAGTTTTGTTTATTTCTGATTTCTGATCTCCTGTGTTATGTTTACACTTAACTACTCAATACCTATTTGGGTCAAATTTTATTAATATTCATGGAATTACGTGTGCCCATAAGCTACCGCAATATCTTGTCATCCAATATGAAAACGATACAAACAATATAGAATATAACTTGAGATCTTGAATAAAATTACATATTGTACTCACATCAAGACATTCAATGCTGTATAAATTACGGTTAATCAGATTAAAATCTCAGCAAGCTCAATGTACTGTGCAAACTACATATCAATTACATTAAGAATATTTTAAGTAATATATGAAAATTACTCCCTCTTACTCACTTAGTGAAAAAATCTTCTTTTTCTTTTGGAAATCAGGCAATTCTTTTTAAAATGGATATATCTCATCTCATAATCGAAAGTTTCGTTTCTATCATTACATGTCATCACAAGGTAGATCAAGAGAACATAGGATTCACTGTTTCTACTACCTAATGCAGGTGCAGGGCTATATTAGATTTCATTGACCCCAGTACTCAACTGGCATTTAATTTATCGAGCCCGAAATGTTGGAACGCAAAGTCAAACTCGGCATCGTTTGGACTCAACATTTTATCTGTTAAGAGTTTTATCAGCCGCGGTAACAATTCTACTTGCTCCAATCCTTAGTTATGCAAACATTTCTTATATGCTGTGGAAGAATGAGGTACATCATTTAATGAATCAATTTCTAAGGTAACAGGACATGGTTGACTGATGTGAGTTTCGGTTGTTTTTCTTCTCCGCGGTCACTGTAAAGTTGGTAGTGATGAGATATATCGTAGATTATACGATTGATATTTATTTGACAAAAGCTGAACCAGATGATGTTTGGTGTCACTGTTCATCACTGAAGTTAAGAGTCATAAAAATATTGACAGAAGTTGACGTCATTATCTATGGCATTTTACAGGTCATTCATGATACATGGCGATGAAAATAACAGACAGCAACGATAAAAGAGTAAGTATTATTATCGTCCTTCTCAAGGTTACAAATCGTAACAAAGTTCCATATATCCCTTGCATACATAAGAACATATTTTGAAGACATTAGACAAAATGTAAAAGGTCCTGCTAACCAACACAAGGGATTTACAAAGACGTTTATTGAAACAAAAGAATTTATCTTTTATTTTACGAAGCAAGATAAAAGTTTAAAATGCAGTGACATTACAGGCATTGACAAACTTATAAAAGGTTGAGATAACCTCATACATAACTCTCCGCATTCGAAGTATAAGAATTCTGCATCATACATATGAACAATGAAATAAGGACCATATACCGTCGAAAAATCAGAAAACTAGCAATCATTTCTTTACGACTTTCACCGCAAGAGTAACAATAATTATAACACTAAACCGATTCCTCGAATAATTAACAGGATTGGCAACACCAATAGTGATGCACCACAAATAATAAACCCACTGTACAAATCATACCTTATGAGGTATTTCAGAAATCTGAACTAAATATATATGCCCTCTTCAGTTTTAATACAATAATCTAAATTAATCTCGTACAGCATACAAATATATAAAGATGAGACACTCTCAGAAACAGTAGCTGCAAATCCCATATGCTTACTATGGCAAACACAGATAAATAATGACACTACCACAAATAAGTGCAAGATAACAGCAGTTGTTGCGCTCTGACCGCATGGACTGGGTTTGTCTCTACGCTTTTAATTTCCCAAATCTACCTATGTAAGAGTACATAATGAATTGACAGCGGTTAGATCACATCGTGTTTAGTCTTTTGCCATGCACGTCATCATATTCACCACTGGATCCCATGTTGTGAAGTATGTTCCTGTGATAAACAGAAGCATTGTATAAAAACAAACAAGTAACTCTAGGACGAAACTCTCTTCGGTACCAGTTGCATGTTTCTATACGACTAATTGATTAAGTTAATGACCAGGAAAAGAAAAAAAAGGAACAAAAATCAACACGTAATGGCATTAAACCGGGCGACAAATTAATCTGTGAATTTTGGCTCCATAATATCCAGTTAGCAGCATCCAACAAAACTGTTTTTTCAGTTTTTGCTAGCAATGCCAAAGAACATTTGATACACCAGCCACCACAATTCACAACAGAAACATGCTACACACAAAAAGACAAAACTACTGTGAGTTGCATACAACTGTACACGATTTATAACAGAGCAGTGAAAGCAATATCACGCGCAAACATCCTTACAGCCATCGTGCAAAACCCATTGGGTCAAGAGAAAGAATTATTAATAATAGTGTACAGGCAACACATTAGATGCGTCATGTAAAAGGTAGCGTGACTTTCAAGCATTTCGTATAATTAAAGTGTACTAAATCATTGGTCGTATGACAAATTCAAGTTTGTAGACGATATTACTTGTATAATCTCTTTCTAATAAATCCGATTTAATGTTATTTATATAAACGAATTTTACATCGGTTTCTTAAATTTATACTAAACGCTGTGATATGAGAGGAAGCTTATAATATAGAGATTCAATCTCTAAGTTTTATTCAGTTGGACAATCTTAGATTACACTTGTTATAATCTAGCAGAACTTGTGCCACTTCTACATTAATAAATGGTCTTAATTCTATTATGTTATGTATAAACTTATGGCGTTATTTCATTCCGTTGGCGTTTTCCACTGTCCTCAATTTTGCTCTTTTATTCCACTTGTTATGTTGCGTTATATAGTTCAAATATTATTCGATTCCGTTCTATAGTCAAAGATGTTAAAAGCGTGGCTAATCATTGTATGCTGCAGCAAGAAAATAATATTACAAAAAAGTCATATTGTACAATCTATGAAAATTTCTATACTTTGGGAGAAACAGAAGTCCTGGTAGGAAGTATTGGGTTGGCAAATAAGTTCCCGCCGTTTTTGAAATTTGGGAATTTATTGCGTTTTTAAATTTTGGAATCTTTTTTTTTTTTCAAGAATTCTATATTTGAATCATTTTGGAATCTATTTTACTCTTTTACTCTTTTACTTGTTTCAGTCTTTTGACTGTGGCCATGCTGGAGCACCGCCTTTAGTTGTTTATTTGATTTTAGTTAAGTATAGTTAATTTTTGTTTATTTTCAGGTGATTAAAATGGAATGTCAAGTTAGGAAAAACGAGCATTTTCGAAACCTCCTTCTTTTTGCTTTTAATCAAGGTTATAAAGCAGCAAATGCTGCTCGCGACATTTGTGCTGTGTATGGAGAGGGTGCCATAGCTGAAAGAACCGCTCGTGATCGGTATGCCAAGTTCAAAAATGGAAAAGATTGACCTGGAAGACGTACCCCGTTCTGGCCGACAATTTGAGATCCATGAAGAGCGATTAAACCAAATTTTGCATGAAAGTTCTCATCAAACGACAAGGAAACTGGCAGAGAAAATGGAATACCCCCACACTGCTACAGAGAAGCTTCACCACTCGATGGAAAAGGTTCAGAAGTATGGAGCATAGGTTCCGCATGCTTTAAATGACAACAACAAAAATCAACGAGCCACAATCTCCGCTGTTTTGCTTGCTCGTCACCGCTTAACTCATGAACACAAGCAACAATTTATTTACCGAATCGTTACTGGCGACGGAAAATGGTTTCTGTACATCAGTATGAAGCAGCGTAGGAATGGCTTAGCCCCGATAAACAAGTGACATTGCGCGTGAAACAAGATCTTCAATCCGCATAAAACGATGTTGTGCGTAAGGCAGGACTGGGAAGGGATTATCCATTACGAATTGCTTGAACGGGACCAAACAGTCAACACGGAGCTCTATGTTCAGCAGATGGAACGACTCAACACGGCTAATCAAGAGAAAAGACCTAATCGCCAGCACGGAGTTCTGCTACACGACAACGCCCGCCCTCATATCACCAATGTGACCAAGAAAGCCATTCAAACGTTTGACTGGGAAGTGCTGCCACACCCGCCTTACTCTCCGGATTTGGTACCAACGGATTTCCACCTCTTTCGATCTCTTTAAAATGCTATGCGCGGAGTTTCGTTGAATATTAACGCAGAATTGAGAGCTTGGTTGGATCAATTTTTCGATTCGAAATCTGGTAATTTCTACCAACGAAGTATTGAAAATCTTGTTGAACGTTGGGAAGTTGTAAACAAGAAGGGTGAATACATTATTAATTAATTACTTGTTATTTTTCATTAAACCTTTTTCAGAAATTTATATTTAAAAAAAGGCGGGAACTTAGTTGCCAACCTAATGTTTCATTACCAGTCAGCTGTGGACATCTAAAAGCACAAACATCTTGAAAAAAATATGTATTATTCTGTATCGAAATATATTGAATGCTCCTGCAATTAATGCTTGTTTGTGCATGAATGTTCAGCAAAACGCGTTAATACACGCATATGAACAAACGCATACATATATTTCTCACCATCTCTGTATTTTTGTCGCTGTCTGTCCGTCTCACTCTCTCTGCCTTGCCTTTTCTCCATACATATATGTCTCTATGCATATATATATATATATATATATATATATATA
>NC_068981.1:122224982-122226299 GCF_001194135.2 Octopus bimaculoides | reverse complement strand
ATATATATATATATAGATATATATATATGTATATATCTTCTCTTTTTAATCCTTTTTGCCCGTTGTGGAGCATAGGGCCTCAACAGTTGTTTTCCACTTTTTGCGGTCATTGACGTGTTTCTTGACTGCTTCCCATATCAGGCCAGTCGTCCTGAGCTCTTCCAATATGCTTCGCTTCCATGTCTGCTCCGGGCGTCCTCGCTTCCTTTTCCCCAGTGGGTTCCAGTCAACTGCTTGTCGTGTCACATTTCAAGGTTCTTTCCGCAGTGTGTGTCCGATCCATCTCCCTTTCCTTCGTCTAATCTGAACATGTATGGGCTCCTGGTTGGAGCCTTTCACACAGGTCGGTGTTTGGCACTCTGTCGAACCACTTCAGATGGAGGATCTGCCAGAGACATTTGTTGATGAAGGTCTGGATCTTCTTGTAATTGCTGCAGGTGGCTCTTCATGTTTCAGAGCCATACAAAAGCACAGATTTTATGTTTGAACTAAATTAGGGGAGTTTAGTTCGAGGTGAGATGGTAGAGGACTTCTATACAGGCCGAAGAATAGCCAAAGCATGCCAAGCCATCTTGCTTGTTGCAGTGACGTCCTCGTCTGATCCACCTGATTTGCTGATCTTGCTGCCAAGATAGATAAACTGCATTTGACAGCGTAGACATGCAGACAATCCGGGGAATCTTACGACACAATTGTGTGCCAGAGAAGATCGTGAGTATTATTCGATTACTCTATGAGGTGTTTTCTTGCCAGGTCATCCATGCTGAGAGATTGTCGGAGGAATTCAGGGTCAGAAAGGGAGTCAGACAGGGCTGTTTGTTGTCATTGCTTCTGGTCCTCGTCGTGCTGGACTGGGTCACCAGGACCGACTACGCTACCACCGGGAAAGATATTCAGTGGACACTGATGAATAAGCGGGAGGACTTGGACTACGCAGATGATCTCACGCTACTGTCACATCGCCTGCAAGACATGCAAGATAAGGTAAACCAAGCGAGAGAAACTTCACCGCGAGTGGGCTAGAGGATCAGCCAGGAAAATACAAAAGTGCTGGTGTATCAACAACAATATATATATATATATATATGTATATATTTAAGTTTCAGCTTAGAGCTGCGGCCATGTTGATGCACCACCGTGTTGCTGCACTGTTATTACAGGGAGCCTCTTACAATATGTGGCACTTGGTGAAGAATGGAGTTTGATTTAGCAACCCTCATTTCCACCTCCTGCCGCGAGGTAGGTTCATCTGGGATTATCGATAGGAAGAGGTCCAGCTTTGATTTATAAACTCCTACATCTACTTTGTGCAGATTC
>NC_068981.1:122222111-122223610 GCF_001194135.2 Octopus bimaculoides | reverse complement strand
TATATATATACATACATACATACATACATAAATACATACATATATATCCATGTGTGTTTCTTTCTCTGTGTGTGTGTTTGTGCGTGTGTGTGATTTATGCACATACTCACACACAGACACACGCACTTAAGAATATATATCAGTTTACTGTTGGTTAAAGATTCTTCAAAACGATAGTAAATCTAAATATTTGTGTTGTATCTTTGAAGGTCTCATGGCTGTAGCAAAATAGGTTTTGTGGTAGTCTACACTAAAAGGGCTGAAGACAAATATTTTCCTCTTTGGCCTAACCGTCAGCAACTTTTTCCGATACCATCTGAAAAGGAAAGTGAGGGTTAAGAGGGAAATGCTGACTTCCAGTAAATTTCGTGAAAGGTGGATGAATGCGGCGAAGATGGTCCTTGTCAACATTGAGCATGCGCTTTTGAGTTTCCAAATCTGAGAGAGAAAGAGAGAGAGAGAAAGAGACATGAGAAGAGGGCTCTTGCCCTAGCGGTCGGGGCGCTTGTGGATTTTTCGTGGAGTCTCCACGAGTAGCCCTGAGTTGCTTACCTCTTTTAGGCATTTTCTTTGTTATATTTTTCATTCTTACAAACTTTTTACACGGTACTTTATGTAACCCTACTTTGTCTTTCATGTTTTGTAATGTCCAATCTTATTTTTTCAGCCTTTGTGGCTATTAAAGAAAGGAATATTACTATCATTATTATTATTTCTATTATTATTATTATTATTATTATTATTATTATTATTATTATTATTATTATTATTGTTGTTGTTGTTGTTGTTGTTGTTGTTGTAATATGTATACTAAGAGGGAACATGTATTAATTTATTCAATTTGTTTATTATTTTGATATACAATGTATTTAACACAAGTATAAATAATGATTTCTATACACTAACACGTCAAGTGTGGCTATGTATGCGCACAGCTATCTCCATGAACATTTTGCAAATATAATACAGTGTATGAAATTGAAATAAATAATCTTGTGGGTGGACAGTCTTCATTCATTTTACATACATATATTAGCATTTAAACTGATTTTAATAATTTGTCAATACATCTAAATATGCCTTTTTTTAACTTAATTTACATTATTTGTTTTCTCTATCAGTCTACTCATGCTTACGGGAGCTATATTTCCTGCGCAAACTCATAAACTATTCATTATGAGTGAACCTAATTTGATATCAGTTATTGAAGTTATATATCGCAATAAAAAAATAATTTAATATTATGAGTAAAATACTTTATTATTGCAATGTAAGTACCAAAATATACCCGAAAGCGCTCTGCCAGACAAATCACAACGAAAACTATTTTAATAAATTTGTATGCTATCTGATAAAGAAAGCTACGTGATATACGAATGTATGTATGTACACACCCACACGTTTTTATGTATGTATGTATGTATGTATGTATGTATGTATGTATGTATGTATGTATGTATGTATGTATGTATGTAATACAAATAATAAATGAGTATATG
>NC_068981.1:122216293-122221982 GCF_001194135.2 Octopus bimaculoides | reverse complement strand
ATATATATATATATATATATATATATATATATATATACACGCGTAAATATACATATGCATACACACATAAATTCACACTCACACATACACAGACATATGTATTAATTAAAGAAGAAAATTTATAGACAATGAATTGATAGTGTTTACTTTGAGAATGCATTGTTGAAGCGAACGAAAAATGTAGTTAATTATTTTGTTTAACACTAGAAAATACGGCTTGCAGAATTGCAGAATTATTCTTTTCCTTTCCCACACACCACTTCATATCAACTTGAAAGCTAATATAATGCATAGCAACATCAACAATATTCCTCTAGGTGCTATTTCATCTGGCACGAACTTCTAAGTATAGCAGAAAAAAAGCCTCCATCAAATCGTACACTAGTGTATCAAAAATAATATTTACTTGTGAAAGAATATTAACATCGAATATTGTGAGATAGAAAAGTCAACGTCTGTTCAAGCAACTGTTTGAGGGAGATACACAACATCAGCAATATAAATGTATGCTCCTTCGCCTCGTAACAATTATGCTGCGAAAATATACTTCTCAACTGCAGACCTATAGCAGTAACCTTCAACTGTTTCTCTTCTAACTATCCAAATACAATTTCAAAATTCTTTTACTTTTCTTAATGGCTATGACACAGTGAGTGTCAACATCTATATCAGCACCTTCTTCCCATTCCTTTGATTGGAATGAATTTAGGTGTATAACAAGAGAAACGTGTACAAATACAAGAAAATGAAAAGGAAAATATTTTCAGAAATTCTCCTCAAGTTGAAAGGATTGAACATCATTGGTAGACACATATTAAATAGGCTTCTTGGAATACTGTATTGTGGATGAGGATACTGTTTCCATGAGTTGTGACCTAATTCTCACCACGTTAGCATACGTAATAAAATAATACGTTTTACTGAAATTAATTTATTCATACGTCGATCTAATTTATTTAACTACAGGAAAACCAGAAATGCAAATACGATATAGTTATATTGCAAATAGAAACACAAACATTGAAAACGCCTCACTTACTCATGCATTACGTGCATTTAATAAGGGAAGTACATCAATAAAAGGCACAATACTTCAACAACAAATTGTAGAGAAGTAGATTGTGGTCGCAAGAGTGATGAACATCGCATGTCACTTTGAGCAAGTTCCACTATAACCTGAGAGCAATACTCAAGTGAGCATCTTGGTAACATATTCGGAATGAAAACTCCAACAGCTAGCATGCATATTGCAAATACAATCTGTAAGTAGTACACATATACTATGTAAGGCTCTTCTAAAGTTAACCAAGTGTTGCAGTAAGAATGTTTATGTGTGCGTATGTTTTATTAGCTGAAGTAAACGATGGCACTTTTGAGGATTAGCAACCACTGGAATGCATAACTCACTGAGGTGTCTCTCTTTGAAGTCCCCCATTTTTGAACATTCGCATTTTTGGGCATTCGCATTTCAATTGTTCACATTTACAATATGTACCAGATAGAAGAAAAAAATTATTGCGCTTCATATAACACATTAAAATTATTTACCAGCATTTCCGTGACTGAAATAAGTCAATGAAGGTTAAAAATAGCACAGTTTTGGGTACATGTTACAAACCAGTTTTACAGATGTTCTCCGCGATTTCTAAATCTGTTTTTGCATTTATCACAGAAGAACATTAGTATTATTCATTCTCATTTATGTTATTATTGATTCTACCAAATTACCAATTACTTTGTATTTATATATATGCAATCATGTCACTCCACTGATTTGATATGAATGTAATTCATATTAAACTAATGTGCCGTTGTAGCAAATGAAAATATGTCTAAGAAAATATTAAAAGATAACTAAAATATACATGTGCTCGTATGAGAAAGTTTAGGTGGAAGTATGTTCAATTGGGTAGACTTATCTTGTGTTTGCAAAATATTTCCTTTAGAAAATATTCACTCATAGAATATTGGAAAATCTTTAAGCAACGGTCAAGAAAGTAAGTCAGGAATTAACAAAATATTGTAGCGGAAATTGTGAAAATATTATATTGATAACGGCATAAAACCACAGTGAAAACAATTGTCTCTTGTAGCGCCAACAGAGAAATAAACCAGAGCGTCTTGCGCCAACATCTCCCAGTGTTGCTACATTTATGGAAAAAAATAGCATTACAGAACAGAGAAATAGTAGGCTAAATAGCACAATTCTTTTATGGAAAAGGTTAATTGCATTCTTTACATGGTGAAAACATAACAAAAGTCCAAACTTAAACTATATAAACTTAAGGCGTACGAAATGGGAATGATGTTCTACGAGTTCATTTCTGTCTGAAAGCAATGTGTCACATATTTGTGTTTATCATCCAGATAATACACACTGCGTTCCACATTATTAGGTAAATCAGCCTTCTCTCAATAAATAAATGTACATTCGTTCAAAACCAGTTGTTTTTCCACTGATTGATGGAAACACCTATGTGCATAAAATCTGATCTGTGCCGATGGAAACAAACGTCAGCTATTATCGTGTAGCAGCAACATTTCTGCTGTCCCAAATTATTAAGCAGGTTCCCAATTAAGTCTGATTATGTGTTCGAAACGGGAACTACCCCGCATGAGAAGTCTACCATCGTGTCAGAGCTTGGAAAAGGAAAAACAACCATAGAAATATCAAAATTACTGGGAAAAGATCGATCACCGAACAGTGAAGAAGTTTGTGCCGCCTCTTATTTCTGTCCGGATGAGAGCAGATAAAGGTGAGTCGAGAGTTGATACGAATCTTACTTTATCAAGTGTGAAAAGAGAAGTTGTGCGGAACCCGTGTCCAACAACTAGAGAAGTCTTCAAACGTTGTGGCAGAGAAGACTTATGGAAAACTATTAGATGTCGCATCTTGAAGCAGGTAGCCAGGAATATTGAACCTGTTATAAGCCCCCCCCCCCTCTGAAGGCTGTTCAGAAGCATAAAAGATTGAAATGGGCAGAAATTTATATGAAAATAGATTTTTCAACAGTTCTGTTCACTGACGAATGCTGTGCTCTTCTTTGACGGCCCAGATGACTGGAGTAAAGGTTTAGTATCAATCAGCAGGAACCGTCCTCATCCTTTGAAACGCCAACAGGATAGTGGGGGGGGGGTGTCATATTTTGGGCTGGCATCATTGGTGATATGATGATCAAGCAGGCCATGGAAAGCCCCAGATTGTATTAAGATGACATCAAAGATATGTCACCTTCTAAAGGACAATTTCCAACCGTGATTCAAAAAGCAAAAGTTTTCATTCAAGAGAAAGCTGATCTTCATGCAAGATAATGCCCCGCCTCATGGAGCGGAAATTTCTGAGGAATACCTGCAGCAAATAGGCATCTCTGATCTCTGGAGGTCTTTGTTTGGAGTGGCCACCTTGGTTCTCCGACTTAAACCCGATCGAGAACCTGTGGAGTGTCATAAAGCGGCGCGTTTACCAAGATGGACGGCAGTTTTCAAGTAAAGTTGTCTTCTGAGATCCTATCGTATATGTGGCCCAAAGCATGACAAGAGGATACTATCACCTTAACAAATTCAATATGTCAGCGCATAAGGAAGGTTATTGCATGTGGAGGACCATACACCAAACATAAGGAACTGTTTGACATCATAATCCCATGATTATTTTCATTCGAACGTTTTATTGTTTACCATTAAGTTCTTTATGGATGATTTTTTCTCAAACCTTTATTGTTGAATTAAATAAATGTTTGTTCTGACACAATTATCATTTTTATTATATTTATATAATAATTTGTGACGGTGAAAATGTTGCCTAATCACGAAAATGGCCGCTATTTGTTGGCGTCTGCGCAGATTTATTTTAACAGAATGTGCGCAGGGAGGTCTTTCCAACAGTCAGTGAGAAAACAACTGGTTTTGTTTATTGAGAGAAGGTTAATTTGCCTAATAATATGGGACACAGTGTATAATTGATCAAACATTTGACCAAAGCCAATTCCTTGCTTAAAAGAAAGTTACAATGAATTAGGATTTTATCTTGTATGGTGTTTGGTTTACAGTTGTTCGAATTTGTAATCTTTCCTCATTAACTTGTTTCCGTTATTAGATAGCAACAATGATGAGCTACCACCTTGAAGGTTTTACTCGAGCAAGTTGAATTCAGTACTAATTTTTAAGCTTTGAACTTATTCTATCGGTGGCATTTGTCGAGCCGCTAAATTATTGGTTTGTTTCGACTCAGTATATCTGGGTTTCAATCACAGTCATGTCAAATTTCATCACAATTTGTCTCTATTGGGCAGAAGAACTGAAGAATACTTGAAATACTGAGGTCGATTGAATTGACTCAACTCCTCCCTCAGTATCGCTGGACTTGCCTCAAGATCATAAACCATTAGTAAGAGGGGAGAAAATATTTTTTAACATCTGTTATTTACTGGGTGGAGAAATACTGTAGTAGCGTGTTTTCCCGCCATATTCGACATATGCAAAGTCATGTGTCTTGCGTCGCCATATATCTTTTTGTAGCTTGAGATTTTACCCTACATAACGTTTCTTTATAGCACCAATAAAATAGTCTTCACTCATAATTTTCACAGTATTGTATCAGACTGCAACATTTATTAAGGTGAAAGTTACTAACAAGTACACATTTATTTATTTATTCTGTTTGTTTTCAAGATACGTGTTAGATGACTTTCATATACTTGACATACAAAGTTGCAACGTTTTTATATTCTAATATAGAATTGTTCAGCAGCTTATTACAAGCCATGTATCGTTTGTCCAAGGGATATCCTTTTCTACTCTAGGCACAAGCCCTCAAACTTTTGGGGAGGTGGGGCAGTCGATTAGATCGACCCCAGTACGCAACTGGTACTTAATTTATCGACCCCGAAAGGACAAAAGACAAAGTCGACTTCGCTGGAATTTGGACTGACAAAGTAAAGACAGACGAAGTACCACAAAGCATTTCCTCTGGCGTGCTACGGTTTCTGCCAGCTCGCCCCCTTACTCTTCCAAGGAATATCAATTAAAATGCACACGATTGGAGAATTTTTTTTTGTGTTATTAAAATTTCTGATGAAGAAAGTTTCTCTTTCATTTCAGTTATCAAATACTTTCTGGGTAGCATTGAATTCTGTGTACTCGTAATTTCTCAAGTACTGAAAACGGCTCTAAAATATGACCTTAGAAATCTATTACACCACCTCCAAAAATTTCTCCATCGTTTTCATGCATTTAATAATTATTTGTAACTGTTTACATATTTTTCATTTGATCATTTTAATTTGTAATAATTTGTATACAAGTAATTTAGTTAATAACCAATATAAACATTTCTGCGTATACTTCAACTCGCTCTATGAAAATTGCTGCATACTACTCATATTAATCACGCTAACTACGCTTAAAATATTTCCTTCAACTATTTACTTCTTCACAAAATTATTTTCTTCATTCTTCCCCTCTTCGTTTGCATGATTCCTTTGGATGTCTGAAAAATTATTTTATCTGTCACAAAATACAATTTCTGCCAAGCATACATCCCAAAATATACTCGTAAATAGGCGCCTATAGCAACGCTAATAAAACACCTAGTATATATATATATATATATATATATGTGTGTGTGTGTGTGTGTATGTGTGTGTGTGTGTGTGTGCGTGCGTGCGTGCGTGTGTGTGTGTGTGTGTGT
>NC_068981.1:122214143-122215285 GCF_001194135.2 Octopus bimaculoides | reverse complement strand
ATATATGTGTGTGTGTGTGTGTGTGTGTGTGTGTGTGTGTGTGTATCACCAGAAGATACTTACACATGTACTTGTCGTTGGAATCTAAAAATTGTCATCAATATTTACATTTTCATTCAATCATGTATTTGTTTATTATCAGTTTTCTATTATAATCTCTCTCATTCTGTCTGTCTTTCCCTCCATCTCTGTCTTTCTCTCCCTACATATTTCTCTGCCTCTCTTTTTGCATTTCCCACTTCCTCAATTTGCCTGTTACTTGCTGTATATTTTTCCTTTCTTACATACAAAATAATTTGAATAATGACTCTTAAATATGGTACAAATTTATCTATACAACAACGTGTTTGCTTTCATTTATATTTTTTCATGTATAACTGCAATATAATTCCATACAGCCAAAAAAAAAATAACGTATTCAAGAAAATATTTTTTAGTGCTTGAAGGTGTTTCACTCAGTGGTTAGGTTTTAAGTATATATTATATGTAATATAGTTTTCACGAGTGACAGCCACTTTTTTGTTCGATGACACTCCTTTCATAGTATACATAATTATACCATTGAGAATATATTCGTTATGCAACGCTACACAATTGGCACAGCTTGCAGGAAAGAAAATATAAAAAAATATATGGTTGTGTCCAGATAAAAGTTAATTACAACTTTTTTGTAAGAATACTAGTTCGAATAATTTTTTTTTCATTTTAATATATATTCTATATATTTTGTATATATGCCAGTGTGAATAAAATGACTATTTTCTATGTTTGTCAAAATGGCGAGGAAATCGATTATGTATTTTTTGACCAATTTATATTGCTTTTTTGTCCACTGCTACGTTGTTCCTAATATATACATTTAGGAAGATGTACTGTTTGAAGCATTGGTTACAGGAAATCTCAAACTATAAATGGACGGCCGTATTATAATATAATACACTTATACAACTCCATAAAGTGATAATATATCTTATATCGGAAAATAGAATTAATCTAATATAAAGATCTCTAGATCTTTATCTGCATGAATACAATCGATCAGTTTTATTCACTAAAACATATACGCACAACTACTTACATACACATAGAAACATACGTATGTATGTAGTATAAACATATATATATATATATATATATATATA
>NC_068981.1:122213039-122213922 GCF_001194135.2 Octopus bimaculoides | reverse complement strand
GAGTTCTGTCAGGAAAATCTATACAGATATATATCTCCAGTTATAATGGAATAAAGAGCAAAGCCCCTAAAGACTGATAAGTATGATGTGATAGTCTGCAATATAAATAAACTTGAGAAATTTGTTTTTGCAAACGGTCTATAGATGTTTCATGTAGATACGATAAAGCATCCTGTTTTCAATAGAACTCTAAAAGAAATAATGGTATTAATATGTACAAAGATATTACATGCAAGCACATGTGTATAAACTGACATGTAATGGAAGTGTCTGTATATTGTCTTTTTTGTCATTTTGGTTATAAAATAAACAGATTAATCAACGGAATACAGTGTCTGCAAGCTGATGAGTACCGCATATTCCCTTCATATATATATATATATAGATAGATAGATAGATAGATAGATAAACAGACACACATATATATATAGATAGATATACATGCATATATCTATGTATATTGACCAGCGTTGTGAAAAGTGAGTCAAATATACATTGACGGCTGTAAGCATATATCTTCTCGAACAAACTGGGATATTGACAATCGAGGAGAACTAACGCGGTTATCCCACAAAGAAATACAGAACTCTTTTCCATAAATCGTCATAACAGATGAATATCCTTTAAGTACCACAATGTTCAATGATTCAATGAGGCACTGAACAACCTAAATTGAAATGTACGCTAAGGTATAACCAACGATAAATAATAAAAATCAAGTTAGTCATTGTTATTATATTTTCTTCCACTATTTTGTATACTACATCTATGTGAAAGTAAATCGAATTTCTTATTGATACACATGAGTGCATACGTGAAGGAGCACACATACATATACGCATATATGTGTACATATATATATATATATATATATATATATATA
>NC_068981.1:122210722-122212449 GCF_001194135.2 Octopus bimaculoides | reverse complement strand
ATATATATATATATATATATATATATATATATATATATATATATATATATATACAAACACTCCTACATACATTTATGTATATAGATAATGTGTGTGTATGCTTATGTATATACATGTGTGTAAATGTATATGTATATATATATATATATGTATGTATAAATATATATATATTGTACATTATGAGAATTTATGGAAAGTTATCTCATTGAAACTCAACAAATATTTTTAAAATGAAGAGGAATCTGGGGATGTGCCAAGCAATTGTTAATAAACAAAACTGTAATATCAGAAGGAACCTAGTTTCAAAAAGGTTAGACTACAAGGACGTCTATGACTTTGTTCTTCACTCATGGATGCTTGAAGTCCCTCAACTTGCTAAAGTCTCCAGTGAACATAGACAAAGCTGTAACTGACCTGTCTCTATCGTGGGCCTCAATCTTGAAATTAAACACAAAGAGTAACTGTATTATCACTGACAGAATACTGTATCGCAGAGGTATATTCCAAAGGAAAAGTCTCTCTGTGATGTTGATACTTTCTTTAAACCCCTTGTCATTCATGCTAACGAAGTCTGAAGGATATCTCACTGGTTCACAAGGGAGCAGAAATAGCAAAATTACACACTGTTTCTTTGTGGATTTCTTGAAACTATATGCAAAAAATATGCTACACATGAAAAAGAACCTTGACTTGGTTACAACGCTCTAAAAGGATATAGGGTTGGAGTTTAGTCAGGATGAATATCGGTATATTTATTTATTTATTTATTTATTTATGTGTTTCAGCCAAGTGGCTGCGCTGTAAACTAGACAAGCAACATCCCCCTATATCTGATGAGGAATGTTACAGGAATGTTCCAAGGGTGGCTGAAAACATCAACAGCACTAGTAACAAAATATGTGTCATTAACGAATATTACAGCCGGATAAAGAAAATTTAGACCTCGGAACTCTCTACATTCTCTAAAACAGTGGCCCACAATATGTTTGCAGTGCCAGTACTCATACCAATATTTGGGCTGCTTGATTGGATGTTTGTCGAAATTGGAGCCATTGATGTGAAAAGCTAGAAGACAGTAACAAGCACACTTGATTTTTACGTCAACAGGTGGCAGAGGCTTAATATCGATCCAAACTATCTGTGAATGTCTTATTATATTGTTTCGGCAATATCTTTTATCCACCAAGTGTCGAAGTGCATAATTTGACCAAGTTTAATTATATATGAGGCTGATAATATTATAAGATTTGGAAGATAAATCCTTGAGCAGAATTCCTTGTCTGATAACGTTAAATACATGCCCAAATTGGTATAACTCTACCGCAGCATATCATCAGATGAGAGGATAAGCGTATACGAGCAGAAGACAATGAATGGATATGTTAGAAGAAAGTTCCGAGGAAACATTGATTACCAAAGCAGTCTATCGTGGACCGCAAGCCGGATTACTACCACTCACTTTGAAGGGTATGCATTTGCAATCCAAGAACAGGAAATATCAACCAAAGGCTTAATGCACAAAAGGGACAGAGATGCAGGAAAATCAGTAAAATGTGACAATCGATAAGGCTCTGTGGAGCTAACGCCAAAGTTATCACCTACATCATAAATAGTTACGTCACGGTATTATCTACGAAGAGGCATAATTTTGTAGCTACGACACACTTAGACACACAAGGACGCACACACACGAACACACACATATATTTAATATATATATATATATA
>NC_068981.1:122207478-122210516 GCF_001194135.2 Octopus bimaculoides | reverse complement strand
ATATATATATGCATATATACATAAATGTATATATATATATATATATGTACATACATACGCATATATGTATATGTAAGTATGTATGTAAGGATGACACCGAAGACAAAGATATACGAATGGTAGAAACCATATCCACTCATGATTAAAAGAAGTAATGATGGAATGTCCCAGTGAAAACCTCAATGAAATATAAACACAAGAGACATGATTTGGGATAGAGAAGACAAACTATACGGTTAGGGAAATCAACTTCCTATCAAAAGCGGTAGTAATTTTACGTTGTACTTATTCTTAGTGCAGGTTTTGAAGAGTGAAGCTCGATTTTAACAGTTATTTTTCAAAGCTATAATGTAAGTAACATAGGAGCATATTCGGCATAATTTGCCTTATGATTTCAATAAAGGCAACAACGCAATCGAAAGTGAAAGGAATATTAATGCAGTATATGTGGATCGGACAATAAGCGTACGCCAGTGTCAACGGTGGTTCCAGAAATTCTGTCCAGAAACTGCAGCCTAGAGGACGATCCTCGTCCTGGAAGATCTGTAGAGCTCAAAGTGGACGTCCTAAAAACCCTGTTGGAAGAAACACCCATTGTAACTGTTGAGTAACTAGCAGAGATGCTTAGATTTGGTCATTCAACCATTCATCGATACTTGCAAGCCATCGGAAAAATCAGCAAATTGTGTCTTATGGGTTACTCACAAAGTTCGTGCGTCTAATCGCTCTCAGAGAGTGAATATGTGGTCTTCTTTGCTGCCACGTCTCTCGAATGAACCATTTTGGACTGGTGACAAGAAATTGGTTCTCTATAAAGATGTCAAGTACCGAAGAAAGTAGGTAGAGAAAGGAGATACACCGGCATCCCAGTCTAAAGAAGATCTTCGCCCACGTAAGGTGTTGTTATCTGCTTGATAAGATATGAAAGATTTAGCCCACTTCGAATATTTACACCCAAACCAAACGATAACAAAGGAGATCTACTGCGAGTAGTTTGAGCGGCTTACGTCAGCGCAAGAAGAAAATCGACCATCTTTGGTTTCAAGACGAAAGGTATTCTTGCATTAGGGTAATGCTCGACCACATAGATCGAGGATGACATTCCAAAAGCTGAAGAAATACAAATTCTGTAGACGAGGTCAGAACAGTACTGGGGGGATATTTTTCGTCACTGACAAGTGAATTTTGGAAGGGAGTCTCGCAATTCTACCAGATAGATGAAAAAGTACTGTAGAAAATAAAGGTGAGGATATTTTCGATTTAAAAACATATCATCTTAATTTTGAAGAATAACAGATTAAAAAGACCTCATTGTTTTTGTGATGGCCTAATATATGCAAAAGAAGTCATATATAAAACGAAACAAACAAATCTGCAAGTATACATACATACATATATACATCCATCCATCCATCCATCCATCCATCCATACATCCATACATATATATATATATATATTTACATATATATATGTACATGCATCAATTCTTGCATACATATACATACATACATCTGTGCGTACGTATATCTATACATCTAAACATGTATATACACCGGTAACACTGTAATACATATTTATAGTTAATGTAAGAGATATAGGTATGATACACTCAATCATATATTACTGAATGCGTCACGCCACGCATTATACAATCATTAGCGGAGGGGAGTTATCATATAATACTAGATATTTCACTTATAGTGAAACGGTGTAACGTGCTTGTGGTATATGAAACGAAGCGCAACATAACAATAGGTATGAGGAAAAAATGCGTGTAACGTCACGACTTCCCCGGGAATATATGTAAACGAATTAAAATAAAATTGTTCTATATCTTGAAGCAGAGACTACATATCAAATTAAATCTTGCAATATGCACGACCCTATAACATTGATATATGAACACTACTACAACGGTGGTGATCGATATTTTGAGAATGTAAGTGATTAATATGTGTCGAATTAACCATGTAAACGTCCGGGAAATAATTTATGTGTGCTAGAAGTATGGGTATAAATATTCGTATTTTAATTACTGCAAGATTTGCAAAAGTGTCATGATATTATCATTCGTATAGCAATTAGATTAATCATTGTATATGTTACAAGTCTGAATAATTCATTTACATATACTCCCCAAGAATTTATGAATACATATGTCATATTTCGCGGTCCCTCTTGTTCTAAGCCATATTGTTCCCTTTCATAAACCCATGGTATTGTGATACTATATGTTAATTATGCATGTCCATAAGATTTCTCTACCTACAATGAATATTATGTATGGATGACACGAAATATTGTGATCTCAAATATCTTATGGATATTAATTTCAATATCAATGCACTTTCCTGTATATTTCGTTGTTTGGAAGATAGAATGAATTTTTTTCCCACATGTTTTAAATTCAGTTACACTTTAGGAAATGTATAAACTTTATGAAATGTTTAGTGATGGAAAGATAAGTAGTATACATGTGCTATGTAAAGACTTCAGGCAATCTTTTCATGCGCTAACCCAAAATCTATTTGGAGGTAGTCCAATAAAATTTATAAAACAATATACTAGCCAAAGATGTCGCGCATTGGGACTGAACTCAAATTCTCATGGTTGGAAAGCATACTTCTTAACCTCACGCTTGAACATTCTTTGTACTAGACATCATATTATGTGGATTCGGTTCCAAGGGGTTGTGTTCTATCTCTCCAGTAGATTTACTATTGTGTAACACCTTCGGACAAATCTTCCTAATTTCTTGAGAAAATGGTCAACCAAAATCCATCTCATAACATGACATACTCGATATTGAGATAGAGATAGAGAGAGAACGTGAGCGAAAAAGAGAGAAAAATAATAGATGCATGGTAGAGAGAGAATTTGTGTGGGTGTGTCTAATCTAAAAGCAAAATTAATCTCATACCATGACATACTCGATATTGAGATAGAAATAAATAGATAGAGACAATGTGAGAAAGATCAATAGATAGATGGCAGAGATATAGTGTGGTGCGTGTGTGTGTGTGTGTGTGTGTGTGTG
>NC_068981.1:122201616-122207401 GCF_001194135.2 Octopus bimaculoides | reverse complement strand
GTGTGTGTGTGTGTGTGTGTGTGTGTGTGTGTGTGTGCGTGCGCGTGTGTGTCTAGTCTAAGAGTGAACATCTCGAAATAACTGTCTGATATCTTCACTTGCACTTTATTTCAATCTTGTTTTTATGAAATTTGCAGTGAGAAAACTATGGTCTTGTGTACTATAAGAAATCTCTCAGATGCAGCATTCAATACTGCAGTTCCCATTTAAGTGAATTTTTTTCTTTATCTCTTTTACTTTCGATCAAACTTATCTGTTATTTTACTTGAGATTTTTTTCTTGCCAAAGTCTTATCACATTTGTAATCCCGTTTGCAGTTAGGTAATTGTTTCTCATATATGATCTTCGTGTTTATTCTGTCTCTTTATATTTGTTATTTCAGCCGCTGTTTAATATTCATTGTCTTCTTTAAAGACACAAAAGATATTGATGCGTATCACGCTGTTTCTTTTTTATTTCGCTCTATTTTAAGTATTAATGGAATGCGTCTGTAGACTTATTACTTAATATGTTCTTATTTCCTTCTGCTAGTGCATGGTGTACATTGTCTAGACCATTAATTCTTAACTATTCCTAAATCTAATTCTGTAATCGTTGTTTCATTATCATTACTTGTTTTATCAATTTTATTTCTCTCCTGAATAACTATTATTACTCTTATTTGATGCTAACCTTTGCATGACAGCTTCTACTTCACAGCAGACGCTCTAGAAATCGCCTGACATGTGTGTGTCATCTTCTCTGAGTATTATGGTATATTGTTACATCTACGTTGCTTTGTTGTGGCTTTCTTGTTGAATAGTGTTTAATCTTTCCTGTTATTTTATGGAACATAGATTCTGTTGAGTATGTCTCTTTTTAATGATCCTTTATACTAAAGGCACACGGCCTGAAATTTGGTGGGGAGGGGTCTTGTCGATTACAGCGACATTCAGTGTTTCACTGGTATTTAATATATCGACACCGAAAGATGAGAAGCATAGCAACTATGCTTCTCATCCTTCTCATCCTTCGACGAAATTTGAGCTCAGGACGTAGCGCCGGTCAAAATACCGCTAAGCATTTCGTCTAGTGTGCTAACGATTCTGCCAACTCACCACCTTATATGTCATTTTAATAATAACTTGGGATGATAATTACTTCACCATGTACTTTGTGGATTGGGTTAAATTGTCACATTTAGATTTTGTAAATTATGTGCTTTGTTAGATTTTTTTGAGTGAAGATGTAAAATCCCAGGCATATGAGCTGTATTGTTGTTATATAGCTCCTCGTTTGCTCTGATAGTGTAGAGCCATTACCAAATGTATTTGACATATAATCAGTGAACCTGGTACAGGCACCAGTGACTACATTATAGAACGAGAACAATTTTTAATTTTGCAGAGAGTGCTTTCTAAGGAAATTTAGCTGGTGGTTTAACATATCGATTGACGCGTCCAGTGCTAGGTCGTTGGTAACAAATGAATAACAAATGTACAAAGTTTGGTTGGTAGATTTGTCCTAATGACTTCCGTAACTTATATAAATGTGGATCGTACCTAGTAAAGCAATTGTTTAGAATGTATAGAAAATCACCCAAGGATATATTTGATCACGCACCACTTTAGTGTCATGTTTATTATGGTTATTATTTATATCTTCATACTATTAAATTATATTTCCAGGTCTTTGATATATTGGCTAAAAAACATCGAGATATTTATTGAAGTAAAATATGCATTTCTCTAGCTAAATGAAATACATTTATGTGATCATAATGATATGTGATCTTAATCTGCTTTATGCAAGCAGCGGACAACCGGAAATGATTTGCCCAAGTGGGCGTTTTTGATGTTTATATGGTATGCAGTGAGTCTATAGTTTCATTGTTTTCGTATTTGTAATTTTCAAGTGGTTAGGTTATTGATTTTGAACACCTGAAATTAGAAATTCACTTTCTGTTTTTAGTCCAGTATTTTCAACATTTCTTAAAATGCACGATGCATCCGAACGCACTTCCGAACGCAAAATATTCGTCATTATGTAATGTTTGTTTTCCGTATTAACTTAAGTATGCACCAAAGGAAAATACTGAAATGTTGTCTGTTGTACGTAGAATACAGACCACTTACTCAAAAATGTCAGTTTACAAAGATCACGAACAAAAATAATATGAAGCGAGAATGCTAAGAGTTCGAAAGCATGCAACAATATGAGTCTAAGTGTCTCTCTGATATTCCGTTCTCCGACTAACATGGCAGATATCAGAGTTAGATTTATAGATGTACATGACCAGACATTAACTTGGATCCAATGCTGCTTGCTGAACAATCTCACGTCATTGATTATAGGTCTTTTAGCTTATAAAAAAGACCAGGATTTTCGAGACGTACTCTTACATGCACTCGCATTCATCCACCACAACTACAAGACAGACGATTAGGAAAAGGGATAGCAGTACTGTTTCGAATATATTTAGGTATCTATTTCCGTATGATCTTGGACAAGAGTAGGAACGATTGCAGAACCTTCAGATTAATGGGCTTCACTACCCCTATAAGGGGTATTATTTAATGCCCGTCATATAACAGGACAGTGCTTTTGAAGAATGTTGGAACATAGTGAATCAATAGAAGAGGAGAGAAACGCTTCGAATAATTTCAAATGTCTGAGGGATGACATCTGGATTTCGCTAGTCTGAAAAAGTGGAAATAAAAACACCGCATTAGGTCATCCACATCGAGTTCAGGCAGGTTTTTTGCCAGGTGAATGGACAGGGTTATTGCACGATAATCATAATGTCAAGTGGTCGGCTACACAAACGAGAACCTTATAGGGATCTGATGTTTCAACTTCATAAATCAGCCCTTATAGAAATTATAAAGAGGAACCAGATACATCATGGTGTAACTTTTCCGGACAGCACGCACGAGAAAATGTTGTATGAAGAATGTAGATGAAAAAATGATTAGACAAAGTGTCCTCTTTGAGGAATTCTTTTTCTATCGGAGAAGGAAGAAAAGTGTGACGACGGATTCAGTCTCCATTAAACTCTAAGTTGTGAACATCATAATCTGGACGTGTCTCTATCGTCTGAGTAAAGACACATAAATAAGGTCACTTTCTTTGTGACTATTGTTTTCCACCAATATTCAGGTCGAATGCCTGTGAAAGACATTCATTAGTATAAAAGACTTAGCAGATAAACCTTGCATTATTTAGCAATACTATTTCCATATTTTATTGCAGCATATTCACTGCAAGAGCTAAATCTGAAATATCCTTTCTTCTATGCTCGACCGACGGAGATATTGAGCGTTATACACAGCAACATCAACGACGGCCAGTACTAAACTATCAGCAGGTACTCACTCACAGCAGTGACAGACCTTCTGTTTATGAGAATAGGAAGCAAATATAAGCTTTAGTAATTGCATTTTAAGTCCTTGCAGTAGCATTACTGTTCTTCGGTATCTGAATTATATTTTCCTGAGTTTATTTGCTATATTCAATATTATCCCATTCGATGTTTCATATCGAGCAGGAATTATGACTATGAATTAGTAACTTTTTTTTTTCTTTGGGATAAGGATTTGCTAATTATATGTTTACTTGGACTACACCAATACCTCATTAAATATTTCTAATATGTATCCTTGATATATATTTTAATCAGATATTAGGATCTTATCGTGTTCAGGTTTCCACCCACCCGCAGCATTTCTTTTACAGCAGCTAGGCTAATTATTCTGCTGTGCAGGAGGCCACACATAACACATACATTGCGTATATAATGTAGTGGCTGTTGTCTTAGATAAACTCTTCGTAATGATTCATTCTGTAACATTCCTCTCTGAAATCTATCAAATTGTATCAATGTTGTTGCACGGAAGATACTCTTTACCCCTTTAAAGTCTTTTATTTTTTATAGTTCTTGACTTATTCCCATTTTTGTTTATTGTATCTTTTTTTTTTCATTTAAATCTTATTACCTTTATTATAAAGTTATTACCGTGTTTCTGTTGTTCTTGTAAGTATTCTTGGGTTTAGGATTTGTTTTATATTCTTATATACCATATTTTGTTAGCATGTGATAGTTCCATTTTTGTTGTGTACCCTTTCTACTCTTCCTCTCCTATGCCTACAACATTTTCCTCGCCACTAACAAATTATTTCCGCTTAACGAATCAAACTCTCCCAGGAGATATTCATTTATGTTCCAAAAATATTCATATTTTTAGCACATTATACAAAGGAATTACTACACAGATCAGAGAAACCGAAAAGTAAATTTAAAGCGTGGTAAACCTGAAATACCTCAATCTAGTGAAGGCGTCAAAGCAAAAAATTCTAACTCACTGTCAATATTTTTCACGTAAAAATTATATGTATATTAGTGTGTAAGTGCTGTGTATAAAAATTGTTAGCCTTAATATAGTTTTATATTTTCCTTTTTTTCTTTCATTTTTACCGAGGGAGAGCTCCTATTATTACAGTTATAATGTTCACTTTCATGAAATTTCTACTTAATTTTTCTTGTAACTTGAAAGAATTACTAAATTACAGGGTGAACACTTAACCGGATTTTTTTTTTATATATGTATTTCGGGACGCATATTTTTAGTTATCTCCTTCTAATAATAACATTAAGAGTGATTCACTTTGATCTTCTTCACAGTCCAGACAGGCTTGTGACAAATATACATAACCACATCGTTCATTGTTACATACCAAATGTGTTACGTATTATAGTGTTTATTTTCTGTCTATAATTAGATATTACTTATTACTGATTATGTATGCGCTTATATTCTGCTTTCCTAAAAAAGTATAAAGGCGGTAGTAATTAATTTTTTGTTGATTGAAGTGTACAGTTGATGCCAGCTTGTTCTATACATGTGTCCATACTGTTGATATAACTAGTAATTCAACTTTCATTTCTAAGCTTTCCATTTCTGCAAAACTTCTAATTCTGCGTTTAAGTTTACACTGTGTCCAGTTTTGCTGATTACTGACCAAAGAGTTATGATATCCCTATTTGCTTTTACTATAATATCTTTAATTTTATTATAGTTTTATGCCAACTTCCCTGTATTTATAATATTTGCTTTTCTTTTTTCTTTTCATATGATTACTACATGATGGTGTATATTTATTTTAGTTTATAGTTTATTTAATGTTTTTCAGATAAGTAATTGTTTATGAAATTTCCTATGTTGCTATCTAACTAATAATTGCAGCCTTAGGATTAGAACTTACATCGTAACAGAAGTAACACGTTTTGTTGAACTTCACAAAATAATGTATATTTTCCTTTTACGCTGACAATTTCAAGATCTGTAAACAAATTCATATATGTCTTTGCTAGCAAAAAATGCTTCCCAAAATAATTAGTGAAGTTACCAAATTCGCTAGCGAGCGACCTACATATTTACTCCAGCTAATGAAAATTACAGTAAATCCTAATGGAATCATATCCTATCGATCCTGAAAAGTAGAACGCATTGGAGATAGCGATATTGAATACGATTTACTCAAAATACAGAGAAGATTAATAGTGTTAGATAACACCCGAGCATGGCTCCAATCATTCAGTTTGATTCAGGGTTAAATAACGACAAAGGAAATCTAAGACGTTGATTAACTGAAATCTTTTAATATTCTTTTCTACTCTAGGTACGAGGCTCGAAATGTTTGGGAAGAGGTACTATTCGTTCCTTCACTGAGCATTTTATTAATATTTTGTATGTACCACGTCCTCGCGTTGTTGTTTTCCTTGTCTTTTTTTCTGTTTTTCTCATTT
>NC_068981.1:122189239-122201606 GCF_001194135.2 Octopus bimaculoides | reverse complement strand
ATATATATATATATATATATATGTATGTATGTATGTATCTATATGTCTATCTATGTCTGTGTGTGTGTGTGTGTACTTGCATTTATATAGGCAAACAATGATACGTGTATGCACGGTTGGCATATGTGCTTCCATGAATGTATGTATGCATAAATGTATGTATGTTTGTATAAATATGTGTGTATGTCTATAGATGTCAACACAAATTTGCGAAACTAAAACCATTCCTTTGATATCAGAATATTTTGTTATTTCGTAATTGTATCTATGTGTACCGAGATCTGAGATAGCTACACCTATTTTCAAACACTTTTAAGTAAAGGATTTCACGTATCATTTGCAGATTAAATTTATTTAGAACAGAAAATATAACGCGTCGCCGCATGGAGTTTGTAGTAGTTTTGGAAATATCCATGATCGCTCTTTTATACAATATTAAATATTTGCTTTACATTTCGCTATGTTTGTTAATGCATAGTTTTTACATACACATCCAGACTTAGACCAATATATACACATACATTTCTATGTGTATGTATGTATGTATGTATGTATGTATGTATGCTTGTATGCATGTATATATATATATATATATATATATATATATATATATATATATATATATATATATATATATATATATATATATATATATATATATATATACTTCGTGTGCGTGGTTGAGTGTAGGTTGTTGGTATTTATTGTGCGTATTGTATTTGAAATATTTGGTGAAGATGACATTCTTGTTAAAGTCAAATAATTTCCTTGGCAAGCAATAGATTATTAATCTCTTCGAAAACTATGCATTAGTACATGTTTCACATTCCTAAAGAGTTTTTTCAATCGAGGCTTTTTTTTTTATAAGCAAATGCAATAAATTAGTTTGCGATAAACATCATTGGACTCCTCTATATTGTCAGCAAATGTAGGCTCACTCTCTCCTAAACAACCGAATTACAAATCTTTTTGTAAAACCAAAACCTATGAAACTTAATGTATCTTCTATGTCTTCAAGTTTGACATTCGATATAATAATTGTATGAATATTTTCATGAATATACAGCTGAGAAATTAGGAACTGTAGATTGTTTTTTGTGGATTTATCAAAATCTTCGATAAGGTAAGACAGGATGTAAAATAAAATTGCTTTTCTTGATAACATGACAAAGGTCATTTCCTTAAATGCGGTATGGAATTTTCAGAAGATCATTCGAATACTTCGGAGTCTTTAAGCTTTCTAAGCAAGTCGATATCCTGGTGCTCATGTTACCTGCTCTTTATCATTAAATTGTTTTTCATCATGTTTTACAGAATTTCGAGTTAGTTGAATTTCGATCGAGAGAACAGAATTTATTAAATCCTATAGGTTGATTATGCAATAGTTTTAGATATGTCTGTTAAACGTTCCTAGCTGTTAAGGCCTTTGATCTCACTATTAGCTGAAAGAAAACAGAAATAAATCATCGATTTAAACCGATGTTTGAAGAAAGAAATTTGCAAAATTCAACTTACCAATATTCTTGAACAGTAAACATAAATCGCTTGTCTTTGATATCATATATGTAAGAACTATCCATTACTTGGCAAGTAGAATTGATGCAAATGCTTCAATGAATGCGAAATCATAAATATTTTATCCGTACTAAATTTTTCTCTTGGTAAATTGCTGCGTCATGTCTAAACCAAATGAATTCTTTCTCTAAAAACATAAATTGATGTATCTTGAACTATAGATTTTTACTTTTGAATCTGAATCTGAAATCTAGTCACTTTAACGTTCTCATATTCATTTTTCATAAACGTTATTTCCACACAGCTTATGGTTATAAGTAGAAGGAAATGCTATACAATTTTGAGCTTTCAAGATTGTTATCATTTGAATATTAACATTTCCCTTTTGTCTTTCAATATATCTGAATTACTCATATAATTTGGGCAAGTGAACAATTCTTACAGTTCATGTGTATGAACGGAATATTGAGAGATACTTCTTAGAAAAAATGATGAATTGTAATCAAATTTATTTGATTCAAATATACTCAGAACATCGACCGAAGAAATGGTGCAGGATCACAAATTATGATGGAAACTATAAAATAAAGCGCAGACGTCAATTTAATTGGGGTTGATAAGTTCATTATGTGAAATGCTTCAGAAACAATGATTAAAAACAGAAGTTGAATTTATATAATTGGAAACTGCTGAAATGTCATGTCAATTTTCTTCTAAATTCAAAATAATTTCATACAAAATATTCTTCTAAACTCAAAATAGTTTCTTTCACAACATTCCTATATTATTACGGTTTTCTGGAACCAATTTAATATTATGGAAAGCGATTTTTTTTATGTATTACCGAATAAATTGGTAATGTCTTCAAATACAAAAAGAAAACAGTGCATATAACTTGGAATAGGAAATAGTCTAAAATATTGATAGAAATATTGAAGTGGCAGTTATGTTATCAACATAATGCGGTTCAAAGTTCAATTCAAACATCGTGTGAGTTGAACTTTGGTCATTCGGTAAGTTATTGCATAATATCATTCTACCGAATCGTCGATCGAAAGGAAGTCTCCACTGGTTCATGGCAGACTGATTTCAGCATACGTTTTGAAGCAGTCGCTTTTCATATTCTCACAATATATCAACATCATCATCGTCGCTGTCGTTGCCATCATCATCATCATCATCATCATCATCATCATCATCATCGCCGTTGTTGTTTGTCGTCATCATTAACATTATCAATATCATTGTCACAATTGACAGCGCGAGTGCATATAAAATCATGTCAGCGTATTATGCCTAACATAAGTCACGACTAAGTTCGATATAAATTTTTGAAAGAAAAGAAAACACATTAACCAGCCACCAGTTCAACATCGATGTTGCAAGCAGAACAGTTGGTGTCTTTCTCAACTGTCCCACACAGATTAACCCATATAATTACAAATGGGTGACGTAGGTGTCCAGAAATTGGGTCTGGTGAAATCGTAGAAAGTCCTCGACAACTACTTATGACTTTTTCCGGAAGTATGACGAGAAAGCTAATTCTGCTGCCACACAAATGGACTTCTAGTAGAAGCCACCTCCAGCCAGGGATTGGCCACTGTCTCCAGCAGCTTCATGTAGCCGTCTAAATTTAGACTAATTCCCTGTTCCATGATGTTGGGTAACGTGACATCATCCTCACTGGGAGCATACCCAAAGACCACTACAAATTTGGTGGGTATTGTTTACTTTTCCTTTATGGTTTCCGACGCCGTTGACATTTCACCAATACTTCAAGCTGTTTCTTAAAAAAGGAGACATGAAATATCGTCACATTAAACCTGAACACGCTTCACATGAGCTCCCTCAGGCCCCTCACTCTTCCTAAGCTGGTTCAGAAAGAGCCAATGTGAAAATGTAGGTGTTCTGACATTTGTAACTGTCTCAATTAAGCAGATTCTCGTTGAAGGACACAACAGCATCCATTCAACCGATTATTAAGACAGCTTAAAATTTTAAAACTTAAGTTCGTGTAAATCATCTGATTTGTATGCAACATCGTTTATGTTAGAAGACTCCGTGTAGTTTATACTAAAGAATATGTTAATGTTCCATTAAACAATACTACACGACATAAAATTCCAAGCGAAAAAAAGTGCAATCTACAAAACATTTTTTCAGTAATACATTATGTTGTCGTTTCTTATTACCGATCAGAAATTTAGCATACGTTTCATACCTATTATTGCTCTTAGCAATATACTCGATGCATTTGACTTTTTAGCTGAAGAGATATAAAATCTTCGTTAGCATAATGGGGAAAAAAAGCTCTAAACCGAAATTGTTCGAAGGAAAAACCTCATCTAGGTGAGACAAAGTTATCTCCTACTTTTGAGTAGTTTTAGTTGATTCCAAAATGAGACATTTTATGTACGTTATCCGTTAGTTACTCAGTAATCGGGGAAACCTGTCTCCAGCACGAATTAACTCACATGAAGGCACCAGAAGCTCCTTGAGTTAAGCGAATTCTTTTGAGAATCCTTGCCCTTTCGGCCAAGCAAACTTTGCATCATCTACCTCCGTTGAGGTATAATCCAGGCTGTTCCAGGAGCTTCCATTTAGTACTGCATGACATTTTCTCTATTTCTTTTAAATGCCATTTGCATTTAGTCAAAAAGGTAACGTTGTGCATTACTGGAATCTTAACAGAAGTTCGTTGTTTTTCATACTGATATCTAACATGTTTCCGTGGCTCCAACATATCTCCGTGTATGTATCCCAGCGCGTGTTTATAATCCTGACGCTTGTTCTAATGGTGTATACTTCGAATTGCTAAGTTTACCGAATCCACTTACAAGGCTTGGGTCGCTCTGGGGCTGGTATAGAAGATCATTGCCGGACGTGCCACGCAGTGCTAGTGAACCCGGAACCACGTGGATAGGAAGTGAACTTGCTACTACCGAGCCATGACTAAGCCCATAAAGCCCTTTATGTGTGTGGGTGGGTCGGTGTACATATGTATGTGTATATACCTATATATACATACTCAGACACATACATAAGTTTATCATTAAATATATATGAGCATGTCTAGATATGCAAGTATATGCATGAGAAAGTATACATAAAACAAGACTTAAATGCACGAAGGAATCTTGGATCTAGTTTATAAACCAGCTCTTTCTCTATTGGCAAAAAAATCTTGACGAAAAGTTGAATAATGACATTCAGACATAGAATATGTAACACTCACCCTAAATAACAATATTGAGAAATTACGCTTCTCAAAACCAGAAAGTAGAAAGCTGATTCGAAGACTAGAGATCCACGCCATCACTGGAACTGTAAAAATCTGAAACTGTAAAAATCTAACGAACGAGACTTTGATTTAGATTAGAAACCGGCTGTTTCTCTATTGGCAAGAAATGATGAAATAAAACAGATTAATGCAATACATACATACATACATACATACATATGCTTTTGCTAAGTGTATGTAAAAATCGTATAAATATATACAATTATTTCTAATGAATATTTTCACTCTCCTCTGAATTTAAATTTTATCCTCTTCGAATAGTTGACGCACCACATATATCCTCTTCGCGTTTTGCTATATGGGCGCACACACAAAAATTAGTACACACCACTTTATATGCTTCGTCGCAAATAAGGGATTTCCACTATGTACGCTCATTCGAGCGCCAGGAAGATGAGCATGAGAAATTTATCCACTAGACATGTGGTACATTTAGGGCTGAATTCAACTAGCGGCCCGTTCGGTTGCTCCATTGTTTCAACGTCCCTCTGAATCTTCCTGCCTCCCTAGAGGAATGTAGGTTTAAGTGAAGCATTCGTAGTGGCGCTACTGCCTTCTTGGATTGGTTGAATATTTCGGATGCAATAATATTGCATGTAGTAAGTTGGTTTCAAATTTTGGCACAACGCCAGCAAGTTCAGGGGAGGGCGTAAATCGATTTAATTGACTAATGCGCTAAGCTGGTACATACTTTATCGACCCTGGAAGGATGAAAGACAAAGTCGACCACGGCGGGATTTTTATTCAGAACGTAAAGAGGCGCAAAATGCCGATAAGCATTGTGTAAACAATTCTGGCAGTAGAAGTAGTAATATTGAAGAAGGTCTAATATTATTGGGATACATTAATAGTCAAAATGCTAACCTAAACATTGTCATGTTTAAGGAGTGTTTCATACTTACATATTTTCAAAAGTGCAAGGGCAGGGCATGGAGTTATCATTTAGGTTAAACAACAAAGGGTGAAAATGATTGGGAGCTGAAGTCATGATCATAAGCTTGACGGTTTAATTCCTGAAGCGGGTATTAAATTATATGTGCTTCATTTTTCTTCGTTAACTAGGTGTCTATATCTGCTTGAAAATACATTAGCAACTAAAGGGATTTGTAAAAGCATAGCACATTTTAACAAATATTAATCATTCGCGAGTAACGGCTCGTTCTATTTGCTTGATTGATTACACGTAGTAAGAGTCTCTGAGGAATAAATCGACCACATCCGACAAAGATATAAGCATTACTACATATGTTGAACGTGTGTTCACATGTAACTTTCGAACACATATACAGACACACGCATGCACGCGCGCACACACACACACACGGACTACGCACACATATACACGTAGGTACATACACACACTTACACCCACACGCACACACACGCGTACATATATATGTGCGTGTGTGCCTGCGCGCACATGCGTGCGTGTGTGTGGTGCACATGCCTGCGTGTGTGTGTCTATAATAACGGCATATGTTTTGTATGAGTGATTTACTTTATAATCCCAAAATATTTCCAGTAATTTATAATTACTTATAAATATTCTCCGAGCCCTTTTAGTGAGCGATAGTTCGTTTATGTGAGTTTAGTGCCATGTTGATGTTACCCGTAAAATCGAATTCTACGTTGAGTCATTTGGATGCTTTTGTTACCTTTATATAAAACCTTTAGCTGTGTTTATAGAAAACCGATTTATTCCATAAACAATTTTGTACCTAATTATAATCGACCGGCTGCCATACGTTAAAAGGCAAGAGGGAATATGAGTATTCGGCTCAGCCGAGGAAGGGGATTGCCCGTTAATAAATGTTTGATGTGGAAGAGAAATACAAAACTGTGAGATAGTTTTAAGCATATTATCTTTAGTAAAATGTAATAATCTGTAGCTAGAAACATGTGTTAGGTTTGCCATATATATAAATCCTTTGAAGAATTGAGCCCTCTTCCATTAAGTTACGTTAAGATTTATTCTGTTGACTTCAAACACACGAATATTAATGTCTGTGTGAGCATGTGGGTGTATGTGTGTGTGTTAGTGAGCGTGTGAGAGATTGTGCGTTAGAGTGTTTTTTTTGTCTCCTCTGCGTATACATATAGCCATTTGCGTGTGCATGCATATTTAGGATCTCATTCAAAGCTGTTAACATATTTAGTATCAAAGTAAAACTACTTCTTTAACCTTCGTTTCTCATCTATTTATCAAATACTGTGGGATTTTCATGGTTTAGAGACATACCGGAAATGTATTTTAGAAAATGTGCGCCGGCTAATTCACTCTTTGAAATAAAAGAAAAATCATTATTGAAATACTATCTAAGCGCGCAATAGTAAACGAGGAATTGACTGTTGAAAGTCATGCCCCTAAATATTAGAATATTTTAAGTAAAAATATTGTTTCATCTCCCTGTAAAAGATTTTCACATGAATCATAAATAGCGTTTTTTTTTGTTTTGTTTTTTCATACATGGCACTTTTTTACTGAGTAATTAGATCTCTGTTTAGATCAGAGGCAAATACTGGTGGGGAATATATGCCTTTTTTCTGAAGTGTCAATGTGAAACCATCTATGATGAATAAATGTATAAGTATCTTCATTCAGAAATCTGGCATAACTTCAATTTCCATATTCCAACAGGTTGAAGTTTACATATTCCTCTATACTATGCCAATTTACTTATTAGGTATTAAACACTGTATCTTTCATTTAAGACTAATGCCAAAAATATTATTAGCTATCTCGCTATTCACCTTTATGCTTGTAACTCGCAATATATCAATTCACATATTTACGGTCCACCCTACTGAAGAAGAATGGACGATTACCGAATATTATACATGTATTTTCAATTTGATTTCCCTGTTGCATTCATGTATTCCCCTTGAAAATAGAACATGCTGTATATTTCAAAATTTAGCACAAGGCCAACAATTTCGTGTTGGTTTGAGTAGGTCGATTATATCGACCCCAGTACTCAACTGCTACTTATTTATCGACCCTGAAAGGATAAAAGATAAATTGGACCTCGGCACAATTTCTACTCAGATCGTAAAGACGGACGAAATACCGCTAAACATTTTGTTCGGGCACTAAAGTTTCTGCCATCTCGTTGCATTGAAATACTATATATTGGCGAAAGGCCGATGTACATATGTATGTAACTAATATTAGAATCATTTTAGCATACCTTGAGTGGAGCATCTAAGTACATTCAAACATATAGACATATATATGAGTGCGTTTGATTATAGTTGTGTACATGCATGTTTTAAGTCATGTTTTATCTGCTATCTATTACGCACCTAAAATTATTGAAGTAGGTAAAAGTTTGAGCAATTGGTTATAACATAATTTACCCACACAGTGCGCGCACACACGCACACTCACACACACAAACATAGACTCACGGACAGATAAATAGATAGACAGATAGATAGATAGATAGATAGATAGATAGATAGATAGATAGATAGATAGAAAGATAGATAGATAGATAGATAGATAGATAGATAGATAGATAGATAGATTAAGTGAGTGAGAAAGACAGAGAGAGAGAGAGAGAGAGAGAGAGAGAGAAAGAGAGAGATTAGTACTGTATTAAACCTGCACGAATACATCAGGCAACAACCTATGGAAGAACTAAAATTCCTCTTTCCTTATTCCTCGGGAGTTCTATACAAGAGCAAATTTGCAGACATTCACTATTGAAGCGGCGGTTATGCATTTTAAAATATAGCAGTACCAAATGAAACAACGAAGATATTGGTGTTACATCTCTTTGCGATTGTTTCAATAGTTGCTAGAACTCTATAATCAATTTGCCCAAGTACTTTATACATATGAAATGAATGTAAATTTGTACAATTATCAAAGAAAGTACCAGTTAACATCAATCATAACGGACTTTATAATGAACATAATGTTATGTTTGAATGGCAACAATACAAGAAATATGACATCATAAGGTTCTTAATGGTGGAATATGATCCACAACATAAGAGAACGTCCCTGACACGTTTATCCAATAAATGTGTCAGGTAACTATTTCATCTGGTGTAATATTGTCAGCAGTATCCACGATAGCTTCCCAGAGCACATCTTTCGTTGAAAACTGCCGTTAGTCTTGATATATCTTTCTCTTCAAAATGCTCCATAGATTTTCAATCGCATTTATGTCGAGTGAACACGCTGGCCACTTCATCAAACGGTGTCCAGAGAAGCATAATTGCTGTAGGTATTCCAGGGAGGACGTATTATCTTACATGAATGAATACCAGCGTTCCCTTTAATGAAACTCTCTGCTTCTACAACCATGGCTTAAAATTGTCCGCCAAAGTGGCAACATAAGCATTAGATGTCATCTTAATTGCGTCTGGAAATTTCCAAGGACAAACCAATTGGTCTCCAATGATGCCAACCCAAACTCCGCCTCCTCTTTATTAGTGACTCAAACGATGAGGACGATTTCTGCTAATTGCAACCCATCCTTCACTCCACCCATCTGGTCCGTTTAGGGTAGCACGGCATTTCTCAGTATAGAGGACTTTTGAAAAATTTATCTTCGTGTAGTCTTCTGTCTATTTAACTCTATTTTGTTTCTGAACAGCCTTTAGATGAGGGGCTTGTAACAGGTTGCACATTCTTGGATACCTGCTTCAGGAGGCTGCACCTAGCAGATTTCTAAATGTCTTCGCTACCACAACGTTTAAACACTTCTCGACAAGTCAGAAACGTGTTCCTCGCAACTTCCCTCGTTATACGTGGCAGGGTACGCCTGGAAACAACCCTCGATTTACACTTGTCAGCTACCGGATAGACAGCAGAAGATTCCACAAATTTCTTCACACTTCAATGATCTCTGTCCAGGATCTTTGATATTTCCAGTGTTGTTTTCGTTTTTCCAAGCTCTGGGATGATGGTGGACTTCTCATTTGATGTTAAATCACGTTGTTGACCCATAACATTTATATTGGGCACTTTCCTAATAATCCAGGACGGTAAAATTGTTGCTGTTTCACGAAAATGGCCGCCGTTTGTTTACATCTGCACGGATCCAATGTACTTTACTACAGTATGTGCAGGTAGATATTGCCATCATTCAGTGCAGTGAAAAAAACATTTGGATTCGAATGAATAAATACTCTATTATTTCGGAAAAAACAGACTTGCCTAACAATTTGACACGCAGTGTACTTAGGCTGAAGTATTGAGGAATCTGCAGGTACAATATCCAGATTACAAGTTCAGCATTACCTGTACTTATTGGGGCACAGATATATGTAACACTGCCTGAATACCAATCTTGAGAAATTAGGCTTCTTAAATCAGTATGAAGAAAGCCGATTCGAAGAATATAGATCCATGCCATTACTAGAACTGTAAAAATCTATGTTTATGATTTCTGTATTTATATTTGTACGAATGTATTTATGTTTGTATGTCTGTTTATCTATCTGTCTATCTGTCTGTATGTATGTATGTATGTATGCATGTATGCATGTAAGTATGTATGTATTTATGTATGTAGACACTAAGAGATAGGAGTCTCGATATCAGAGTATTAAATTAAACAAGTTTTCAATTACTTGATATCCTTGTGCATTTATCTTACATGGCTGCCCACTTCAGCTAAACATATAACAGTAACGTTTGCCTCGAATACTTACTCATAGCCTGTGTATTTTCTGAATATTCTTTCATAATTTAATCTTCGATCCATGTACTTTTCCTACGCACCATCTTCTCATTCTACGACTTACACATACTGGAAGATCAAAATGTGAAACTCAACTCTGAGTGGTAATTAAAGTTGTGTCTATATGTCTGCGTGTGAAATACTGAGTGTGTTTGCTTGGTCGTTTCCGTTTCGTTCGTGTAACCGTTTTTAGTACAGTTTTGATTGCTCAGGCTCACTATCCACTTACACCTCATTTACAACTTGATTCTATTGAAGAGCATGATTTCCCAAATTATCCCAAATTATGAACCTAATATCGATGTCAACAACACGATATCGATATCAAAACAATTGATCGATATAATGTGCAATAATGGTGAAATAAGTTTGAAAGAAATATGTATGAACTCTTATAAAACATAATTGTGCGTATAATATATTCTAAACACTTCTGCATCGAATGATCACTAATGAAATGTCAACTCACAAAATAGGAATGTGTGCATTCAATCAATCATCAGGGATACAATTACAATGTTTTCCCTTTGTTCGTAAACAAGATTAGTTATTTACAAAATATCGCTCGCTGGGGTGCACGTTTAACAAGTAAATTAGAAGAAAATCTCCCTGTTAAATATCAAATAGGAAATAATTAAAATTCCTGCAATATAATAAAAATTAATGAGCTAATTCATTCATTAGTTAAGTTTACTAGAGTGCATTGAAAACATTTAGTAAAAGTGATTGAGTATAAAATTTTAATTCTAAATAATTTTAAATAATCATATTACCTCGCTTTGCAGATCGTATAATAAGTACCAGTTGAGCACTGGTAATCGAATAGCACAACGCCCACAAAATTTCAGTGCTTGTGAATATTGTAGAAAGAATTATCACATATTTCTAAGGCAGTAAACTTGCAGATTGCTTAGCACTCTGGACAAAATGCTCTGTGGCATTTGTTCCGATTTCACGGACTGACATCAAATTCCGGCACATTGTCTTTTATTATGTCGGGGTGGATAAAATAAGAACCAGGTGAACACTTGTCCCTCCCCTCATATTTCCTGTTTATTACCAAAATTAGAAACATGTATTTAACCTTTATCATCAAACTTTAACACGCGCTATTTCAATTGTGCATTTAGATGCTAATCATTGTAGTAGTGATTGGTATTTACTGAGAGAGGAAAAAACAATTATCATGCATAGGATTTAGTACAACAACAAACACTCTAATTAGAAGTCTATTGACAATATGAAGCTAGAAGTTGTCTTCAGGGCCTAATCATAATAAAAATTAAACTTAACAAGAGAAATTCCTATGACCTTTCCGAATGTGTGGTATGATACACCAAGCTGAAGATTAAACGAAAAAGTGTTAAAAAAATACGACAGTAAGTTACATATGCCGTTCTCCATATCTTCGAAAAATATCTTTCAATTTTATTAGACTACCATCTGTCAGCTCTGATCGAGGAAAACCGAAATGAAACGTACGTCCGTACAACAAATCAGTTTAACCAAAAGTTCCCAAAAGTTTGCTGATGGAATATTCGACAACTGCCGTTTATTCTTCACAGAAATATACACTACTCTTTATAGCTTTGTCTACAGAGAACTGCAGCTCTTATTGTATGGATTTCTGCGTGAAGACAAGGAATGAGAGAATGTTATTTTTCCAGAAACTCGTACTGAAATTTTGTAAACCATAATCTAGATTAGAACCAAGACTATATCGAAGTTGATTTAGAATTTGTTAATCAAAAGTCTTATTATATATCTGGTGCAAACGAATGGCACTACTTAACCTACCTTCCTCTAAATTTGAAATTACTACAATCCCTCCAATTAGATTTTAAATTCTTGTTTG
>NC_068981.1:122187986-122188745 GCF_001194135.2 Octopus bimaculoides | reverse complement strand
TATATATATATATATATATATATATATATATATATATACGACGGGCTTCTTTCAGTTTCCGTCTACCAAATCCACTCGCATGGCTTTCGCCGACAGGACGCTATAATAAAAGACACTTGCCCAAGATGCCAAGCAGAGGGACTGATACCGGAATCATATGGTTGAGAAGCAAGCTTCTTACCACACAGCTAATACACATCTACATATGAATCTGGGTACATGTTTAAATAGGTATATACATGAATGTATATATTGAGGCACATATCTATATATTAACATATGTATATATGTAAAAGTCTTTCTGTATCTGTTTCTGTATGTGTGTCTGCGTGTGTGGGTGTGTGTTTTCATGTGTGTATTTGTGTGTCGGCGTACGTGTATATTTTTTACGTGAAGTATACTATTGTAGCGAATGAAATATGTTCCATAATGGATATGTCCATTGATGCAGTTAAATGGAAAAAGTGAATTGTGAATCTTAATTCAGAAAATTTTAATTAGAATCCTATATATAAAGAAAATGAACCAAATAGGGTTGTTTATGAAACTCCTGCTGCCTAAAGCATCTTATACGATATAAGTTAACAATCACCTATAATTGGAAAATATTTACTCATGGTCGACTTCTGAAATACAATATTTCTTGAAATATATATTTGTCATACTTCTAGTTGCACGAATATATAGGTGTACATACACACATAGGCACACGATATATGTATGCATACGCATATATATATATATATATATATATATATA
>NC_068981.1:122185337-122187889 GCF_001194135.2 Octopus bimaculoides | reverse complement strand
AGAGATAGATAGATAAATAGATTGATATATATATAGGTATATACATATATAAATATATGCATATACATATGAATACATACAAATATATATATATATATATATATATATGCGTGTGTCTGTGTGTATGTGTGTGTATGTATATATATACATATGTACATATACATATATAAACAAGAAGAATGCCTGTGTTAGATTTATTACTACATATATTTACAAGTGTTTCAACTGAATTCCACCTCGTGAATATTTGTATATTATGCAACCAATGATGTATGCGGTATCATTGTAGAGACATGTACTGAATTCTAGTTCCTTGTTCTTCGGGGATGAGATTTGTATGGTACGCTCTAGGGCTAACATCCAATTAATTTATATATATACATATAGTGGACTCTCCCTTCGAAGATGTCGTATGAACGTTTAGTTATGCTGTATATTAGCTCACTGCCTCCATCAAATCAACCTTGCCTGACCAGAGGCACGAGGTATCACGCGTCAGGTGTGAAATTGATCGCAGAACAACGTGTGATGAAGTGCTTTGCTCAAGAAAAGAACGCACCACCCGGTCTTGGTATTGAAACCACGATCTCATGATCGTGAGTGCAACACCCAACGCACTGGGTCATATATAGGTGCGTGTGCATGTATGTGTGTGTGTGTGTCTGTGTGTGTGCGTGTATGTAATTATAATTTGAATGCTAAAACGACTTCTAAATCATTGAGTATATTTGAGCTGTGAAATGCATTTTCACAGCGAAAAATAAATTGACATTTCGTTGAGTTACATATGTTCGTTCCCAATAGTCAGATCATTTAAAGGTGGAGACTGACTGAATCGTTAGCATGGTTAGCAAAATGCTTAGCGGCAAACCCTTTATGACCTGAGTTCAAATTCCGCCGAAGTCAATTTTGCTTCTCATTTCGGGTTCGATATAAGTGCTTGTTGTGCACTGCAGTCGATGTAATCGACTTACCCCTCCCTCGAACTTCCTGGCCTTCTGCGAAAATTTTACATCAATATTTAGATCGTTTCAAAGCGGTAGCCGGCTAAAACTCTTAGCGGCATTTCGTCTGTCTTTACGTCCAGAGTTCAAATTCCACAAGCCCAACTTTTCATTTCAGCCTTTCGAGGACGATAAAGTACATAGACGTCAAGCATTTGGATTTATTTAATCGACTTACACACCCTTCCACAATTTTAGACCTTGTGCTAAAATTTGAAACCAATATTCGGATGAATTTAAGCCGACGAGCTCGTGGAATAGATATCGCGTCGGACAAAATGCTCAGTGGTATTTCTTCCGAATTTAAGTTCTGAGTTCAATTGCTGCCGAGGTCCACTTTCCCTTCAACGATTAGAAGTCGATAAAATACTTGTTCATCAGTGGCTTCGACGTAATAGACTTACCTCCTTCCTCGAAATTGCTGTCCTGTTGGCAAAATTTGATACGAATGTTTAGATCATTTTGTCTTTAGTCTTTTCCGTTTTTATTTGGGAATAACCTATATATATATTGTATGCACGATATGCAAATCAGAAAGTTCACCAACAATTTATTATTCTCATATTGGAATCTTATGTAATAATCCGTGATTAAAATGCATATGCATGTGCAGATACACATGACCGCCTTAGTATTCTAACACAACTAAATCCCCAACGATTTTGATTTATACATAATTTATCTAAAACATTCCAAGTGTCTTATTAAATGTTGATAATTTTAAAGAGACATTCCATTGGCAAAGCTTCGCATATTAGGCGCAATTGCAGATTGGTTGTAGTTCTTTAAACGTGTAAATATATAAAATAATCCTCTGTGTTCGCTATACTGCATAATTAAATTTTATCAATATCTGATACATAGCATTTATTGGAACTTCTGATATTAGACTCATATTTGATAACATATGTAGATGATATCATCCGTTGCAAAAACACAATATTCGGCGTAGGTTTTGCATAGCCTATAATGACAGTAAATAGAAAATATGATAGGTTAGTAGTTACGAGAACGTTGTGGTGATGTTGCATTTCAAAAGTGTATAGGCGCAGGAGTGGTCTATACATGGTTCCGGATTCAGTACCACTGCGTAGCAACTTGGGCAAGTGTCTTCTACTGTAGCCTCGAGCCGACCAAAGTGAGTGGATTCGGTAAGCGGCAACCGAAAGAAGCTCGTCCTATATATGTATATATATACATGTACGTGTGTGTCTGTGTTTGTCCCTCCAACATCGCTTGACAATCGATGCTAGTGTGTTCACGTCCCCGTAACTTAGCGGTTCGTCAAAAGAGACTGATAGAATAAGTACTAGGCTTACAAAGAATAAGTCCTGGGGGCGATTTGCTCGACTAAAGGCGACGCTACAGCATGGCCGTAGTCAAATGACTGAAACAATTAAGAACAAAAAAAAAAGAAAAAAGAATAACATCGTCATAAATTAGAACCATATGGAACTTGTAACTCAAAATGGATTAATAGTTTTTTTTGTTTTTTTTTGTCAATTTCGTAGTCCTCAAAGGACATCAACAAATATATACGTAAAATTA
>NC_068981.1:122184977-122185327 GCF_001194135.2 Octopus bimaculoides | reverse complement strand
GTTTTTTTTGTTTTTTTTTGTCAATTTCGTAGTCCTCAAAGGACATCAACAAATATATACGTAAAATTATATTTATCTATACATACGTAAGAGAGTTACGGAATGGTGTAGATAAGATCAGAGCTGCATATCTTTCATGGCGAGCAGAACCACTCGCTATAAAACATGTGTAGCCGGACCTTATCTATTCCATTCCGCAACTCTTGTATTCTTATTCGTACACCGGGCAACTTTATTTGCCTACCGTGAAATATAAAAATAACTTTTTCCAGTTTATCGTACTTCGATACGAAAACATCCGCTATTGTCCCTAAGAATAGTTTTATATATATATATATATATATATATAT
>NC_068981.1:122184118-122184965 GCF_001194135.2 Octopus bimaculoides | reverse complement strand
TATATTAACTACAGATTACTTGAAGATAACTTTCGTCCTACACCTCGATCCCTGGGTCTTACATACATACATACATTCATACATACATTCATACATACATACATACATACATACATGTGTATAAAACCTGTATTTCATATGGGGTGTACATGACATAAATTACTGAATATATCTAGGAAATTATGTTATTCGTTTTAACTGTTCACTTGAAAAGAAGAGGTACACAGGATCTGATTCAAGTCTAAACTTAATCAAGCTAAATGTTTTCTAATGTTTTACTTTGTTCTATGGATATCAGAGTTTAAAATAGTAAGGAGTGCTCAATAGTTAAAACAACTTTAGTCTATTAGCTTCACCACCTTCATAAACTGTGTCGAATAGAACGCCCAGCGAGTAATATAAGTACTTGTCGAAACAAAAAATAACATTCATATATACTTCATGAGTTTTGTAAAAGATAATATAAAAGCAATCTTTCGATTACAATAGAACATTTATGTACCACTTAGATAATTACCTATTCATCTGAACTTCAAATAACACACATGCACACATTCATATATATATATATACATATATAAAAACACTCATATACAAAGACATATACAACATTCAGAAAGTATATTTATCTGTCTGTCTGCCTCTTTGTCTGTGTGTTTAAATGTGTGCATCACTAAAATTCGAGAACTGCCTAAACGAGTTCATTCAAATTTTCCTCATGACTTACTTAGGGTCTATGGAGTGTCATGGCCAAACAACAATGTTAAACTTCTTGCCAAATGCGAGCTCGTACTGATCGCATATCTTACACTGTAATGTGATATACTTTCTCTACTCTATTGGTTTC
>NC_068981.1:122182787-122183493 GCF_001194135.2 Octopus bimaculoides | reverse complement strand
ATGTATGTATGCATGTATATAAATATATATGCATATATACATATACATACACACACACATATATACATATATACATATGTATATATATATATATATCAACACACACGCAAACATATATATGCATATACATGACTTCCTGAATGGTAGAAGTCAGACAGTTGCAGCCAATGGAGAACTATCTATGGAAACGCAAATATTGAGTGGTGTTCCGCCAGGAACTGTCCTGGGGCCACTACTGTTCATAGTGGCCCTTCTGGACATGCCCACGGTCACTCGGAGAACCACTCTCACTAGCTACGCTCATGACACAAAGCTATCTCAGGCAATAAAGAATCCTGATGATATCATAAGCCTGCAGAACGACCTAAACGCAATATACAAGTGGGCATAGCAAAGTAATATGCAGTTCAATGAAAAACATTTCAAGTACTGCGCTACAAGGCTACAAGTGCCTCCCAACTGGCATACACAGGACCTGGAGGTACTGCAATCCCAGAACCACAAACAGTAAAAGATCTGGGCATCAACATATGTAGTGATGCATCATTTCACATGCACATTGTCATGTTGACGCTATGGAAGACATTTGTTCTGAGCCGCCTAGACTATTGCTCTCAGTTATGTTCACCGCACAGTATCAAACGGACAGCAGAACTCGAGGCAATTCAGCGTCACTATACAAAAGAAGTTCTCCACAGTCCAACAC
>NC_068981.1:122179597-122180712 GCF_001194135.2 Octopus bimaculoides | reverse complement strand
AGTAAGGTACCTATTCATCTTCAATTAGCATAATTTTAAAATAAAAGTATACTTTTCTTAGGCTTAAATGATAGAAACATTCATGAAGAATTCAGAATCTTTAGTCGCATTCAACAAAAGTTAGTAGAAAAATCTTATGAGGTGAAATGTCATGAAATTTATTCTAAGAAGTAACGCCCCAATGATTTTAAGATAAGAATATATTTCTAAAATGAATTCTTTCATTGCAACGCGGCGGTTTGGCAGAAGCGTTGTCACGCCGGGCGAGATCCTTAGCGATATCTTGTGTCTTTTCGTTTTAAGTTGAAGTTCCACAGAGTTCGACTATACCTTTCGTTTACTTCAATTAATTGTTTAATAAAGTTATTTTTAATATGCTGTTGAATTAGGGTAAGTTTAAATTTTATTACTAATTTTCTCTTTCAACTTTATTTAACTTGCTTTCCGCTTTTTTTTTTTTTGCTTTTCCTTTCTAGTTGCTTTCCCTTTCTTTTTGTTTAATCATTTCATCAGGAAAGTTCCTTAATGTGCGATATGCTTCCGTTATGTGCATCTAAATTTATTGTGGCAGGAATATTGTCATTTTGGCTGTGTGTCTATGGGAAGACCTGAAAGCATGTAGTAATGCTGTCCAGAAAAGGCACTGGTTCAAAGTGCTTTTATTCTAAATTTACTTTTTTAATTTAAAAATTAATTAAAAGGGATTTTTCATAAAGCAAATTTATATTAATTGGATGTGGGTAATTTTAACTTTTGTATATCTGATATATATGTTTTTTTTATAATTACTGTTGTATTGAATAATTATTGATACATCTAGGTTAGCAGCAGTCAGTGCTATTATCACCAACTCAAAATCTAAGTTACTTAAGCTGAGCCTGGTAACTGATGGTTTTGAGGTCTTGTTTGTAACTTTTGGTGAGCCATGGTGCAACCAACAAGATGGCAAAATTCCCTTCCATTAATTTGGTGTGGATGGGTAATATCAGATAATTCAATCACACAATTGTTTAAATTAAACATCAAACCAACTGAAATATTATCATGACCTACATGGAAAAATTTTAAAAGATGAGATTATGGTCGTTTCGCATAGGCCTTGATAAGTACCTCGT
>NC_068981.1:122177786-122179410 GCF_001194135.2 Octopus bimaculoides | reverse complement strand
AAATTAAACATCAAACCAACTGAAATATTATCATGACCTACATGGAAAAATTTTAAAAGATGAGATTATGGTCGTTTCGCATAGGCCTTGATAAGTACCTCGTCTACCATGTCCTGGTATTTTTTCTGAAGGTGGAAAACTTCGAGTGTCCTCCCGGGGCACTGTGATTTCGACCGGGATGATTGCTTTTGCATTTCTGGAGAGCAGGAGTGATGTTGCCACCTTCTCCTCTGGGAGGATAAATCTGCCCTTCAGGTCCACTTGCATCTCCCAATCTGAGGCTGAATGTAAAATAGGAAATAGGCGCCTTACCATCACTTTCGCCTTGAGAGCCTTGTCGCCTTCTGTTGGGTATTTGATACTCCTTGGTGGTGGTGACTGATGTTTATTAGCCTTCAGCCTTTGCAGGTCAACCCACTTGGCAATTTCTGCAAGCACCCTGTCGTGTCTCTACTTGTATCGGCCTCATCCCAATGCTCGAGAGCATCCGATCAAAATATGATCCAAAGCGCAAATAGTTACTCCGCACTGCTTTAAGGCGGGTCATTTTTATGCCCATATTTTAAGGTTATTTGAAGTTGACAAGAGATCAACGATAGCAAGAAGGGGGAACGACAATCCTTCTTAGACAGTACTGCAGAGTTCTTCCAGGACAGTCAGTCCTCGAAGGTCTTGTCCCACTATTGCTATTTACCGTGTTGGGCAAGTCCTACTGCCTTCACCTGGTAGTCTTCCTCTGTTGCATCACGGATACTTACCATTATGAGCTGGTGTCGGTTTTTTCCATATCTTGGTACTATAGTTGCCATATACTAGCCGTTTTTTAGAGACTACCTCAACAGTTTCTTGGTGTTTCAGGTATGTCTCTGCTGCAGACCCAGTTTCCTAGGGTTCCAAATTTTCTCTGATACATTGGTCTTTTTTGACATTTTTTATGTGATACATGGTCATTTTGTTGGTGTCTTACTTCTTCTTCTTCAAATAGAAGCAATATGCTGACTGCTTTTGACTTTAGGCTTTAAATTCATACACCACAGGTACAATTTGTAGGCGGAGCTTAGAGATCTTATAGTACGGATTGGCTGACTTAAAATTTAGGAAAACACTGAGCCACCTTCAGAGGAATTTACTGCAAAGCCTCTCCATTGCCTTTAGCCGAGTCATAGCAAAATCAGAAAGCAAAAACAGCCACTACAATGTGATATAATTCCCTACTTTTAGCGACATAGCTTAAAGCTTCCAAGAAGCTGTCTTTTATCGACTGCCCTTTTCCAGTTGGTCTAGCTCGGATTTAGTGTCTTTGGCATTGACAACATGGTAGTAATTTTCTTGGATTGGTGCAACCCCTAAAATTCTGAAGATGTCATTTGTCCAGATCAAAACTATATATATATATATATATATTCATTTATTTGTTTCAGTCATTTGACTCAAGTACCGCTTTAGTCGAAAACATCGATCCAGGACTTATTCTTGTAAGCCTAATACTTTTTCTATTGGGCTATTTGCCGAATCGCTAAGTTGCGGGGACGTAAGCACACCAACATACGTTGTCAAGGGATGGCGGGGGACAAACACACACACGCACACACGCGCATGCACATACACACATACACACGCGCAT
>NC_068981.1:122174089-122177776 GCF_001194135.2 Octopus bimaculoides | reverse complement strand
TACACACGCGCATGGTCTACTTTCAGTTTCCGTCTACCAAATCCACTCAGAAGGCTTAGGTCGGCCCGAAGGCTATAGTAGTAGACACTTACCGAAGGTGCTAGGCAGTAGGACTGAACCCGGAACCATGTAGTTAGGGAGCACTCTTCTTACCCACGCCTATATATCAATATGCATATACGTATATATACATACATATACGTATAGCGAATATGTGTCTGATTTTCTATTGCATGTATAAGTACATCACTCTATAACTGTACACAATATAAAATTGTTGTAAAGTAAGTAATGTAAATCATTATTTGTTAATGTTAGTTTTATAATGTAAATATTTTGAATTTTAGCAACGCAAGCGTTTGATAATGCGACATGTAAACATTAAAAGTAAATATGGTAATACTTAGTTTTTTGTAAAACATCATATAATATTACGTTAGTATGCTAACAGTATGATTTAAAACGTTTCAACTGCATCAGTTGACAGAGTTAATACTATTTACAAATTTGTTTTGCTTTTGCTTTATCGAAGACGATATCTATTAGTTTTATATTAACTCTATTTATCTATGAATATAGATAAATATAATATCATTTAATATTATTATACGCATTATAAGATTAGAATAATTTCCAAACATAATTTTCTACAGCATAGACGTTTACGAAATTTATTTTAATTTTCCTCTCAGCTTAATACTTGTAAAATACCTATAAACATATACCACTACTTTCCCATCGTCACTTACAAGTGAATACGAAGAAAAGCGACTGATTACGGAAATGACCATTTAATCTTAGTAAATATTCCATTCGAAATAAAAGCTTGTATTGCCCACTCCTGGCTAAATGAATTTAGAACAGTATAATCAGTCACATAATTTGATTTTAATTTTCATCAGCATATACTCATACTAAATAGCAGAACTGTTAATAGCGGTAACGTAATAACGTTTATGTCCACAGTCATAAGACTGAGAAAATTTGTGTAAACTATATTGGCAAACTTACGCGAGGTTCTCAAGTATTAAAATCAGAGAAACATACAGCAAAGCTAAGAAACACCTATGGTAACATTAACGATAAAACAGAAAGGAAAACCACAAAAATAGAACTATGTAATACATAGTAACGTTTTTACAACGAAACGAAGTTTATATTGCCTCTGTGAACCACAACATGACCACCATTACAAGCTCTAAGTACAGGCTAATTGATCCTCTTGTAAATATTATGGGAGAACATTTTCCTGATAACCTTGATTACACCAGGAATGTGTGACAACGGAAAAATAAGTGGTCATCAGTCAATTGGTTTATGCCACGATACAAATATACATAAATCTACTTCAGTTCGATAATGTCGATGTTTAGGTTCAATTATCAAATCCCTTCTTCCCCAATGCCATTGTGATTGGAAAGTCACATTCCGATATTGAACACAGAGATTTTGACAAAATCATACAACCCAGAATTTTATTAATTTTTGATAGTAGCTTAGCGTTGATTTGATGATTGGTAATATTAACGGGACCAAGATTCCATAGATAGACGACTTACGTATTATACACATACTTAGGTCAAGGTCCAACACTTTCGGTATGTTTCGATATTGGTTATGGGTTAGAAATATCAATGTGAACTGGGTTGAAATAATGAGTATTCGCAGCGGTATCCTACTCAATACAACAGTAACTAGCTATAGTCAAACTCCTTGTCTTTACAATAACTCTCAGCAGAGAACTTGGATTCTACATAAATAAGATTTTTTTTACGTTGGTGAAAACCTCAACGACCATTCCGTAATCGTTTATATATATATTATACCAGAGAGCACGTAGTATATTTTCACATCAAACAATAACTAATAAAGCTGCAAGATCCCTTTGCAGTTACTGCAAAACTGCAGTTTCAATCTTTTTAAAAGCATTTTGTTTCAAGGAGAAGCCAATCTTCGTGTGCGAGCTAAACAAGGCAGGCGCAAATTAATGAAACTAAGCAACAAACGTAAGGTGATCCAGTTCTTCCTTATATATTACGATATAAAATTTAATGTTGCCATTTCTTGAAACTAATGCAAAACTCACGTAATGCGAAACTTTAAATTTCATAACAGTCAAAATTTGATATTAAACAGTTGAGATGAAGAAGCAGAGTAATAATCAGGTGAAGCATGATATACAAATCAGGAATATACACATCCCACGAGATCTGAATTAGTTCCGCAAACAACAACAATCAACGTAACGTAACCTGCGGTATGGCAAGCAAAATTCGAGTAAAATAAATAAACAAGAAAGATTATTCCAATGGTAAAATAGTAAGATGCGCTATTTGAATGATTTATCAGAACCACAGTCAAATATAAATCATTTTCCGATTCCAACTGAGAAATTGAAAAGCAAACAAATTAGCCTTTAGGCATTTCATTTAAATGCGTGTGTGTGTGTGTATTTGTGTGTTGCTACAGACATCGTATCAATAAAAGAAGAACAAAGCTCTTAATAATAATATTGTTCTAAGTTATAACAGAAAGAAAAGTCTAACTTAGCTTACATATATAATTACAAATAGATCATGCAATCAAATAACAAAATACGCTGATAGTGCAAAACTTCAATATGAATACAATAAAGAATGACCACAAGTTAAAACAAATCGCTTTTTAAAGCTTTTTATATAACACAAGTTACTAGAATCTTTGAACATAAAACTGGATATTAGATTAGAAAAGCAGTTCTTTAAAATGAAAACATTACATGGTATGTACATACTGTAATGACAAAGAACAAAATACAATAATTCGGTTTAGCAATAAGAGCAAAAACTGTTTTAGCATAATCTGACTGCACAAATTGTTCATAAATAAAGAAATTAATAAAATTTAAAAACAAATATTATTGTTAATTAATAAAATATTTAATCACTTTCAAATTGTGATAAATCACTTGATCAATGTAATAGATGTAATAAATGTGATACATTATCTCGTCATCAATACTCCCCAGATTCTTCATCTATTACATTAATTAATGTATGGCTTTCAGTGCCATCAAATCATTTATTAATGCCATACTTTTAGAAAGGCTTCACAAATTCCACATGTTATATTACCCCGAAATATTTTCACACATGTATTTTCCTGCCGATATGAGATGACGGGGTGAATCATTTGTCTGCTTATCCTAGTGTTCTCGCGTACAACGGGTACATGATATGTTTATGCACGCATCGGAATACTGCAACAATCTTGTTCAAATACCAGAAAGGAGTGTGTCTCGTTTTTATATTCTACTCACCTACATTTAATGACAGCATTTTGTATGATTCACAGATAAAACAAAATATCTTTCGTACGAATCTGTCTGGATCGATGGCAACGTAGATTCTCTTTCACTTCAAGGCATATCAACTGTTGATTATTAAGACTGTCTCCTTTGATGTTGATGACAACGGCTTCAAGTTGATTATAAAGTTGATATTAATAATTCTTTCTACTACTGAGAGAAAGTTTGAAATGTGAGTGGGGTGGGACAAGTCGATTGCCTTGATTGCAGTATTTAACTGGTACGTAATTTTATTCACTCTCGCATGGACAAAAGGCAAGTTAACTTCGTCAAAATGTGACCGCTAATAATAATAGTGAGAAGAAGAAGAAGAAGAAGAAGAAGAAGAAGAAGAAGAAGAA
>NC_068981.1:122173623-122174079 GCF_001194135.2 Octopus bimaculoides | reverse complement strand
GAAGAAGAAGAAGAAGAAGAAGAAGAAGAAGAAGAAGAAGAAGAAGAAGAAGAAGAAGAAGAAGAAGAAGAAGAAGAAGAAGAAGAAGAAGAAGGAGGAGGAGGAGGTTTGGAAATAGCAGTAATTCGAATGTGGTGCTTAAAAGCAGAAACAATTCCTACAATAGTAGGCGCATTAGCTATGATAAAAGAAAACAACATTCACACAAATACATAACCAAAATACCAGGAATTACAAGTGTATATAACATGCAGAAAATAGCACTACTTGGCTTTGCACACATCCTACGTGAAGCACATACAACACAGCGAAAGAAAGAGAACCACAATAAACCATACCGCATACCAAAGGCACACTGAGCTGCGCTTGGTAGTGCAGTGAAAGCACGTGGTAAAAATAAGACTACTGAATAATAATAATAATAATAATAATTATTATTATTATTATTATTATTAT
>NC_068981.1:122170294-122172482 GCF_001194135.2 Octopus bimaculoides | reverse complement strand
TGTTATTATTATTATTATTATTATTATTATTATTATTATCATTATTATTATTATTATTATTATTATTATTATTATTATTATTATTATTATTATTGTTCTTGTTGTTGTTGTTGTTGTTGTTGTTATTATTATAATTATTATTATTGTTGTTGTTATTATTATTATTATTATTATTATTATTATTATTATTATTATTATAACAATAATACTACTATTACTTATAATAATTGATATGACTGTCCCAATAGACATAAATGTACCTATCAAGACCTACTAAAAACTGAGCAGGTATATGGATCTTGAAATAGAAATTAGCCAAATGTGGAACCCCAAGACTATAACAATACCTGTTGTGATATGTGCCCTTGGAATGATAGCAAAAGAGGCTGATTGCTACCTAGCGTAGATACAGGAAACCCCAAAATGGCAGAACTTCAAAAGATAGTACTCATTGGAACTGCCCGTCCTACGAGAAATACTATGTATTCTCAAATTTTGAATTTTCTTTTGTTTTCTTAAACATTCTCTAGGACAATGCTATGTGCAAAACCAAAATTTGTTAAGTAATCGCAATCTTTGTCGTTAGGTTATTTTGATTTTGGCAAATAAGCGTTTAATTTGGGCATCGTTTTGGAGTGTTGGTATTTGACTATTCTTTCATAGTAGGATATATCTTGTAAGAGATACAGAGTAATTGTATTATTCGGTGTCCATAATTACGACAGTACTACCGTTATCTCTCCTTGACTGTAATGTCATAATTGTTCTGTAACTCGTGGAGGATTTCCCATTCCCTTTTACTGGTATTAGATTTGGGTTTAGGAAGTAATAGTTCGCTATAAGGGAAGTGTGATATGTAGTCAGAAAATTTATCCAGAATTTTGTTCCTGCCTTTTGTAGGATTGTAATTGATTTATTGCGTACCATTGATTCGTCGTTATTGTTTTCCTTGGCAAAACATTTTTCTGTGAGGCGTAATTTTCTACAGAGGATTTTAATTTCTTGGGTTGAGATGTTTAGGCTTAAACGATTTACTATCTTTGGGTTTTCGGGGTTGGTATGTACCATCTGGTGTTGTAGATTCTGTTGCCTTGGCGTAAAATATGATTTCTCGAGATTCTTCTGTCTCCGGTATTTCGGTATATACTGGCATTTCCCCCGTTATTTTGTGACCTTCTTACGAAGTTTTGGATATTCCCGGATCTGGGTTGTTGGTAATATATGTAATTTTGATTCCGTAATGTGGGTTAAAACTTACGGTCGTGATTTAGGAACGCATTTCTATGTGTTGGGTGGGATCTACGATTTTGGAACGACTCATGTGTGGGCTGGAATCTACGGTGTCGGGTAAAGTTTTGTCTCGGGTTGGAGGGTACCTTGGTACTTTTTGGTAATGTTATAGAGTGGTCTGTAAGTTCTGGTATTCTTGTCAATATTTGGAGCGCTGTGTTTTTGATGTTTTGCGATTTGTTTTGTTGTAGGTGAGGTGTGTGAGCTTTAATTGTTATCAAATATGGGTTGCTTGTATGATGTTCGCTTTTAAAATCCGTTTCGTATTTGACGAACCAGGTGGCATTGTTTCCCATCGTTAGAAGGATGTTCGTTCTTCATCCTTACACTTTTTCTTCAAAGTTTGGTGGTTCTATCACGGAGTGCACCTCAACAGCATTTTGAAATTTAAATTTCCATTTTGTTATCAAGGGCCTTGAATTGTTCATCGTTGGAATTGGATCTTAGCCGTAACAATTCTATTTCCATTTTGAAATTTTGTGAGGCCAATTTCTCCATGAGTCTTGTTGATTTTCTAGTTCATTTCTGAGAGATTTTATTTGGAGTTTTGGGGGAAGTATGATTAGATTAGAGTTGAACCACTTTTCATAAAGGTCTGCTTTGTTACTACATTTTATGAAGTTCCCAAAAGCAAACCTGAATGCTGTGAGATTTTAAATCCAAACGTTGTTTAGTGTGTTTTTATTGAGGAAAAATCTGTTACTTTTGGAGCATGGCTGATTCATTGGATTTGATTAGCCTCTGTAGTGTTGGGATAATGTCAGGTGTTAGGTTAACTGTTTTATCTTCCAGAAAACCTTTTCAGTAGAAATAGGACTGCTCGACTTTATTAGTCAGGCTTGAAAGTTTGGAGGAAATTTCCTGTAATTGTTTTAAGTTACTTTGGTTCATATATATA
>NC_068981.1:122165603-122169906 GCF_001194135.2 Octopus bimaculoides | reverse complement strand
TGCATTTGTGTGTCTGTGTTTGTCGCCCAAACCCCGCTTGACATGCGATGCTGGTGTGTTTACGTCCCCGTAATTTAGTGGTTCAGCAATGAAACTGATAGAATAAGTTCTAGGTTTACAAAGAATAAGTCCTGAAGTCGATTTGCTCGCCTAAACAGGTTGTGCTCCAGCATGGTCGCAGTCAAATTACTGAAACAAGTAAAAAATAAAAGTAAATGAATATATGTTTGATGGGATTATTTCACTTTCCGTCCACCAAATCTACTCACAAGATTTGGTCGGCCCGAGGCTATAGTAGAAGACACTTGCCCAAGGTGGCACGCGGTGGGACTAAACCATGTGCCACCTTGGGCAAGTATATATATATATAAACAAACAGGGTGTGTTCGTTGCGTTACATGGATGTACATATATGTATATGTGCATGTATTTGTGTGCTCGTGTGTGTCTGTGTTTTTGTGTGCGTGTTTTTGCGCGCGCGTGTGTGTGTGTGTCTGTCTGTGTGTGTGTGTGTGTGTGTGTGTGAGTTTTGTGATAAGATCTGATCTGCTTCGCTGCATTATACCCATGTAGGAACAGTAGTTTTAGTAGAAACTTACTATTCGCTTCTAGCGTTTTATTAGTTGTTCAATGAAGAAGTATTTTCTTATCGTTAAGCTGACAAAACTGCAGTAGTGTTGAAGTAGTTTTACCTTTTCAGTTTCAGATTAAGTTTCGTCCTAGCCTACGATACCGTTGCAATTGTTGCTGGACACACACACACACACACACACACACACACACACACACACACACACACACACACACACACACACACACACACACACACACACACTTCCACACACATAATTACGCACATGCACACACACGCGTACACATACATACACACACAATCACTCACTTAAATTGTTCCAAATTAGAACCAATAAAATGAAATATTCTTTAATTCATGTGAATTCAATTCAAAGTTAAGTTACATTACTAATTAGTAAGTCAATCTGGCACACGAGACAATTATAGGTCTTAACTGAGTTACATCAGTGTTAAATGGATGATGATAACATAGCGAAAGAAATATATCATATTTGACAAGGATTACAGAGAGTATTCCTACTATAAACTCAACACACAATGATTGCCGCATCTAGCAAGACCTTAACACCATGCATGAATGCCGAGCTCCGAAGAAATACACAATTCGTACTTATATAACACTAACAGCCGTGTAATAAATGCGAAGTCAACACAAATTATAAAACCGTTTTGCCTGCGAAGATCTTTTAAATATTTACAGCTATTAATCTAAAATTGTTATAGGAACCAGAGTACAAAACCATTAGGAATTTTTTTTCAAATGTGAACACACACACACACACTGACACACACACACACTCTCTCTCTCTTTCTCTCTCTCTCTCTCTCTCTCTCTCACGCACACACATATATATTAGTTTACCTTAAGTAATCTTTGTACTTAGAAGTAAAACATAAAATTTCATATGTGGATATATAATTCTGATTCGTTAAAAAATATGTGCGTATAAACAAGCACACGCGCACATATATACTATTGTGTCGGGGGAGAGTCATTTTCTTATTGTGCTTTATAACTTAACACACTCACCGGTAAATTTCCACTTATTTCTTATTTTTATTTTCCCAAAATGTTCGTTGCGTCTTGCAACCTTTTCAATAGTCTGGACTCTATCCGTTATTTACACTGCGTTACTTTTTGCTTGTTTGTGCGCATGTGTGTGAGTCAGTATGTACGTGTGTACCCATGCATGCATGCATGTATTTATGTATGCATCTATGCGTATGTATATATATATATATATATATATATATATATATGTGTGTGTGCATATGTATATATATGTATGTATGTATGTGTGTGCATCTGTATGTATGTATTCGGCATATTCATGTGCTTGCATGTCCGTGTTTGTGTATTTTTTATGTATGTGTGTGTGTGAGCGTATGTTTGTATATGTATGCACCTATGTCTCCTTGTGTGTGCATGTCTGTGTGTATATGTGTGTGCGTGTGTTTTGCAACTATGTAGCATGTTTGTATGTATGGATGTACATATCCATATGTGTGGACACGTGTCTCCATATGTGTCCTTGTGTGTAGTGAAGTGTGTGTGTGTGTACATGATCATGTGTTTCAGTCTACATTTGCGTATGTGTGCTTGTCTCTTCATATAACCTCTGTACCTATCCGTCTGTATGTTGATCTGATATGGAAATAAACAGACCAACATGCAACAACTAATTGTGCTGAAGATATCGTGCTGATCGCTACATCAGTTAAGCTCCAGAATCTGTTAAGTCGTGTATCTAGTTTCAACAAGAGATCCGCACCAAAAAGGGCAAAACTATAGCAGCCACCCGGGAACGAGAAGAATCCCAGCACATTACGATAGGACAAATTGACAAATTTAAGTAGATTAGCTATATAAAAGACCAGACAATAGGCAGGCAGTAGAGTGGAAATTAGAGCAAGACGCAGTGTATAAATATTAACCTTCATATCATTTAATATAATATGGAGATACAGTGCTCACAATAAAAAACATCAAGGTGAAACTGCTAAAAGCCCAGACCTGCCCACTAGTCGTGGATTTTGGGTGGAAAAGGCCTTTGAGATATTATTTTGGCGAGGGACGTAGAATTTTTGTGTAAGTTGTCGAGAAAATAACTCGCACGTGGAAACGATGGGAGCGTAATTTTGTGACGATGATAACTCAGCGGAATGTCATTTTGAATCCGCGTCCAAGGCGCGGTGGTTAGATGGAAAACAGTCTCACGTAAGATGATGAAAAACGAACAAGGAGGGAAGACATAAAGATTGGATAAGACATCGTCAGAATGTTCAGCTGCAAAACAAGGTTCGGTTCCAGTAAGTGATAAAAGACGCTGACTCTACAAGAGGTCTCGAAGCTCACTCATCATTCATGCCTTCGTTCAGTTATCCCTTTGTTTATTCATTCGTTCATATGTGCGTATGCTGTGCATCCCTTACACTCTCTCTCTCACACACACACACACATACACACACACACACACAGACATATATACACACTCTCTCTCACACACACACATACTCTCTCTCACACATTCACACACTCACACACTCGCACACACAAACATATATGAATGTACATGGATAAGTGAGTATATACTCACGGATGGGGATATGAGTGTAAGCATGTATGTGAGTAGTTTGTTTTACAAACGAAAGAAATATACTAAATATTTTATAAAGAGAACGCACACTATTTTATTTTTGGAGCTGAAATAGCAGTGATAGTTATTCGTTTGCTAAATTCTTGTGTATTGCACATTTCAAACTATACATATTTAGAAAATTCTATTTATACCATAAATTTTATGCATTACGAGAAACTTTCAAATGTAGGCTTTTGTCACGTGGGAAAAAGTGCGTAGATTTGAATTCACAGGTATATTGCTGTATTCTTAAAATATATCATGATAGTAAACGTAAGATTAAAATAGATATGTTAGACTCAATGCTGGGATATGAATTTCTATATACATATACACACAGAACCGCATACATGCATATATGTGAGTGTGTTCGTATCTCTCGTTTGTAGAAATAAATAAATCCGGAGGGGTAGCACATTCTAAGATGTAGAGCAGTTAATATTATAATGAGACAGGCCAATTTTTGGAGTGACCCTGGGTTTCTCGTTCATAAGGGGTTCCATATTTGTGGGAGACCTGTCATTTCTGTAATATAGGTAGAAGTGCTACGCTAATCAGGTATTTAACAGAAACCACATGGTCACTGTTAAAATCTCTGGCCAGGTATCGAAAAGGATCGTTTGTAGAAATACATAAATCGAGAGAATCACACCCTAAGATGTAGAGCAGTTAATATTATAATGGGAGGGGCCGGTTTATGGGGTTACCCTGAGTTTCTCGCTCATAAGCTTTACAGCGTATCTTTAGGCTCCAAACACTGCTGGCCTAAAGCCTATTCAACATATGGAGGAAAGAATCCTTCGCTATAAAGCTAAACACTAGGTGATTATCTCTCTGTGCCACTGGCCATCAAACTTCGGTCGCGCCGCCATCTTGCGATCAGCAGATAACCACGAGGGTAAGCAACTGTCTCCCATCGGCTTTGGCTATTGGCTTCCGGCTGTAGCGTTGCCTTGCGGATTCCAAAAGACCAGTAGTGTTTGGCGTCGGAAGATACGCCGCAGGGCTAAACTCCTTATTAGCGAGAAACACAGGGTAACCCATAAGCCGGCCTCCCCATTGTATATATA
>NC_068981.1:122162325-122165503 GCF_001194135.2 Octopus bimaculoides | reverse complement strand
ATATATATATATATACATATAGATATGTATGTATTTAGGTATGTATTAATATATACGTAAATGCCGAACGATGAAGATAAGTGTTCAACACCGCTTTGGTGGTTATAATTTCATTACTTCTGAATAAAGGGTACCATTGGTTTCATGTTATGAAAGTAAGAAAATATCCTAGTATCTTAACAATTTTTCAAGCCAATCACAAAGAGAAAGGTGTTTTCACTCCATTTTGAAAAATACACTCTCGCTTAGTTCACCGAAATTCTCGTGACTTGACGTGAATAAAACAATGAATCAAGGGACCTTACTTTGGGTGGCATTTTTGGGATGATTATCTTCCTTGGATTTGTCTTTTCGGAAAATAGATTGGTTGTCAATTTGCATTATTTTGTATTTGTTTGGGTATGGTGTTCTTATAATAGTGAGCTGAGGTAGTTCGTCACTGCAGAATATTTACTCTGTATGTGGAGTTTATGTGCTATGTGTGTTCAGATTTCCCGTTCAGGAAAGGGGATATCCTAGTGGGATTAACGTCGCAAGTGGCGGCTTTTCTTCAAAATATTTGAGTGTAAAATAGTGCTTGTGTATGCAGAGAGAGTTTTCATTCCTAATAGTTAGGATGTTATATTTTATATGTATATATATATATATATGTGTGTGCGTGTGTGTGTGTGTGTGTCTGTGTGTGTGTGTATGTGTGTGTGTGTGTGTGTGTGTGTGTGTACGTATGTGCGTATTTGTGTGTGTATATATATTTGGGTGTGTGTGTGTATACATATAAATATAAATAAATACATACATGTTTATAGTAGAGGGCTACGTGTGTCTGTTACAAATCGAGGAAAATGAGAACGTTTACAGGGATTTAATCAAAACCTACAGCCCTTATATATATACTTAGAGATTTTCATTTGTGTTATCATAAGGGTACCGGTTAACGTAACAAAGAATCTACATATACAAAATAATTAGAAAAGAACAGAACAAACTGATTTGAATTCTCCAGTTATAATTGATTAGGGATATCACTTTTGCACATTGACAGTTATGAAACATTATCAGTTGTATCCAACTTGGCACTCACATCTATGCACACTTATATACACAACCCACACATATGCATACTGCAATCAATGGTCGCACGACCTCCGAATCGTATACATAAACATTTATACATATTCATACACTCCCAGACCCAGACTGCACAGACACACAAAGTTATATATACATAGTAATACGAAGATACATATACCCTTGTTTCTTTGTATAAAAATATGTACATGTTCCGTCATTAAGTCATTTGCTTCCTACAAAGAGTAGTTTCTTCACATCTCGTCCCTGGACTGCCAACTCCCTGGTCAAGTTGATTTTGAATTGTCGATGCTTTAGACTATTTACTTTATTTGTTTTAATTGTTGACCTACGCAGACCCATTTATAGCTCTGGAAACAGATGTTCCATAACAGTCTCTGCCTTATATTTTGAACTCTACATCATGGAAGACTCTAGCAGGAGTTTGCTCTTCGTTGTTATAGCTCTCGGTGTCATTGGCACATGTGTGACCATATTTCAGGAATAAATTAACCTTGTGGAGGACTAGAATCCTATAGTTCTATATATGAGTTTTTGCCTCGCATGGACATGCTACGACGCACTACAACGCATTTACAACGGCTTGGAAAAGTCTTTTCTACACAGACTTGGTTTTGGATATATCTTATTTTCCAGTCTTAGTTTTCTATATATGTGTGTAAGCTTGTATGTATGTGCGTATTCATTTACGTAAGTATGTGTTAACTTCACAAATATCACATAATTCAGCGACGTTAATTTTCTCAAGCTCCCTATAGAGAGTTGTGTAACTTGTAGACTGTAAATATTATATGGACAATATTACGTTCTGCCCTTCTGTTTGTATTGAAAGTCCCATATATATAATGATCAAAATAATAAACCTTGGATGGAGTTTATGAATTCCTTAAAATATTTCTAAATTCCATCCAAGGATCATTATTATCATTAAAATATCTATCCAACATTGTATTGTATCGGCGCAGCTCGGTGTAACCCAGAAGTCAGGTATCACCACTTGGCATCATTAAACTGTAGCCAGTACTATAAAATAGAAGCTTTATATGCATATGTATGTATGTATGTATGTATGTATGTATGTATGTATGTATGTGTGGAGGTGCAATGGCCCATTGGTTAGGGCAGCGGACTCGCGGTCATAAGATCGCGGTTTCGATTCCCAGACCGGGCGTTGTGAGTGTTTATTGAGCGAAAACACCTAAAGCTTCACGAGGCTCCGGCAGGGGATGGTGGCGAACCCTGCTGTACTCTTTCACCACAAATTTCTCTCACTCTTACTTCCTGTTTCTGTTGTGGCTATAATTCAAAAGGTCAGCCTTGTAACACTGTGTCACGCTGAATATCCCTGAAAAATATGTTAATTTCACGAGCAGGCTGTTCTGTTGATCAGATCAACTGGAACCCTCGACGTCGTAAGCGAAGGATTGCCAAGATGTATGTATGTAATTTTAGATTAAAACCACGAACCTTGCGTCTATATCTACTTAGATTTTCCTGGTGGAAATAATAATTTATTCTGCATTTATCAAGCTGAAAGCAAAACAGTTTGTCAGGTGTTTTTTGAGCAGAAAAGATTTAAACAAGAGGCACTTGTAAAGAAGAAGACAACGAGAAAACGCAGTAATTCAATGTGAAGCAGACGTAAACCAGATGTGAATGGTCTATTAAGTGTTCGGTGGCTTCCTTTAAATTCCTTATACAGTGTTGTTCTCAGTCTCAGTTATATTCTTGTCTAACCTATATAGCTGTGTCTACATGCTGCACAACTTATGACATAGATTAATCCTTAGGAATCATAGGTGAATTTAGCCTCAATTTTTTCGTTTTTGTTGATTTGTTTTTGTTTAAAGTGAAATTCCCAACCTGCCAAGGGATTGGATTATGTTCCATAGTTAGGTCTCCTGCAAGATATTGATACATATGCATTTCAAATGTTAATGAAGATTTTATTGGCAGTTTTGCTAATAGTATAATTTTCTGACCCTCGCTTCCTTTTTCTTTCTTTATTTTCCTTTGATTAACTCATGAAAAATACACAAAATTTAAATGTATGTGTATATATGTATGTATTTATGTATGTATGTATGTA
>NC_068981.1:122161992-122162312 GCF_001194135.2 Octopus bimaculoides | reverse complement strand
TGTGTGTGTGTGTGTGTGTGTGTGTGTGTGTGTGTACGTGTACATTATACAAACACAATCCAATACACATTCACAAGGTATGTGTGTTGTTAGTTCGTGGGTTCGCTGCGGTTCGCTCTGACAAAGGACCGATATGTGTTGTCTCGTTTCACTATGACTTAAGTTGAGCTGCATTTTACAGTAGACGCATACAGAAAAAATTCTCTTACACCTAAGAACCAACAACACGAACTAACAACACACGTAAGTTCTATATCTGTCAAGCTGCTTCTAATTTATATTTGAATATATATATATATATATATATATATATATATATA
>NC_068981.1:122159471-122160974 GCF_001194135.2 Octopus bimaculoides | reverse complement strand
CATACATGTGTTCCTCCATCATCAATAATGCCTTCAGGAACAATAACAAAATATTCCTTGTCTATTCTCTATGATTTCTAAATATTGTCAATATTCACTTCCTTATAAATTTTCATTTCTTTTATTCGTTTTTTTTTAACATTCTCTTTCCATTCTCCACAGGCAATCCACAACCGTTGTTTTGCTGTTAGGTCGAAGATCATTAACAGTAAACTTATCAAAAATGAAACGTCCTCATTTCACGCTCGTTGCCAATATTTGCGAATGAGATTCCATGAATATTCGTTTTTAATAAAGTTATGATTCAATGATTTGTGTCTTTAAATGTATAGTCTTCTTAAATACAGATTCGCACTGAGCAATTTGTGTGTCCCTTTGCTGAGAATAATATCATATCTCTAAGTACGCTTTCACTACACATTCACTGATTTCGTATCCAGCTTTAACTAATTTAAAGTTTTGTTTTTATCCCCATAAATGTTCACTTTTTCTTAAATGTCGCTAATTATAACATATTCCAAACATTTCCATTTTACAAAATATCTTGTCATATTAGCAAATAAGCATGTTTTCTATATCCCTTTCTCTCTTTCTCCTCCACTCACAAACATACATACACAAATTTGATCCTCTTTCGTACTTATCATTATCTCCCCATAGTAAATTTTCATATGTATGCATACTTTCGATATACTCTCTTCTTTTTCATTATGAAATCCGATTAGCATTCTTCAAAAACGCAATAGTTAGGATTCCGTAAGAATTCAGTTCTTTTCATAAATTCAGTTTCTTCTCCCCATCACCATGGTAATTTTCATTATATTTTTTCCTCTAAATATGGTTTACGGATTTCTATGATTTTCACATCAGCAATATTCCGCAAAAAGAAAAAAAAATGTACAGCTTCTTTACTTGTCCTTCCTTGAAGTAGTGATATATCAGCATACTGGAGCAAGTAAAAACATTTCATTACTCACTACACATTACATGGTTAGCTATTTCGATTTTGATGTCCAAGAGTTCAGATATACGATGATTATACAGATTATTTAAATGCCGAAAAATACATGTGTCGTGTAAAATAAAACACCAATTTTCGTATATACCTTTCGCTTATGCCATATATTTGATTGATTCATACACGTCATTCGTGTTTCATTTATGCTACTACAAAGAGAAATCCAAGCACCTGTCTGCATCTAATACACTCACGTACAAAAATAAGTTTTCAATTTTGATTCACTGATATCATTTTGATTTACGTGAATTGGAAATAAATGAAATACATTTCTAATAAATAAATAAATGCATAAGAATCTCGGTTTTCGAACAACTTTGATCACGAATAAATCGTACTTTATCTCCTGCCTTTCTCATATAGTAGTATCTCGGTTTACGAACGCCACTGATCACCAACAAATCATGCTTTGTATATGTGTATATATATGTGTGTGTGTGTGTGTGTGTGTGTGTGTGTGTGTGTGTGTGTGTGTGTGTGTGTGT
>NC_068981.1:122158657-122159431 GCF_001194135.2 Octopus bimaculoides | reverse complement strand
AGGTACTACTGTATATGACAAAAAAAAAATACTACCTTCCCAACACTGTGCATTCCGCAATCCAACCCCCAAGACTCATCTTGCCTATTTTTAATGCGATTGTTATATTTCCATCGTTTCCATGTTTTATAAATGAAAGTACGCGCTCGCTTGTGTGTATTTGTTTGCGAGTGAGACTGTGTGAGTGTGAGGAGTGTGGTTTAGATGTAAATGTGTTGCACACTTGGTGGTACTATTTTGATTTCCATACCTAGAGCGGGCGACGGGTTGTATTATTCACAAAAACATTTCATTTAACGTTGTTCTACTACATTCAGCTAGTTAAAATGAGTAATTAGGCGCCGGACCTGTGTCTCGTTCCGGAGGTGAATATACAGGCCAGAGACTCCAGAGACCGGTCTTATGAACCTTGGGTTCCGGAAGGAGCTTTGATTCGTTTACATACATACATTCATACATACATACATATACGTATATACATACATACCTACAGACACACACTCACACATATATGCGCGCGCAAACCCACATACGCTTTGCAAACACACATACACACACATATAATATAGTGGTTTGGTAAAATAATGGGAACTTTTATTATTTAATATGGAGATGTTCTATTTTTGGTGTCAATCAAAACTTCAGTACACAGAGACATTGACTCGAACAGGATCTGAGAGGTTGTTTAATGTAGTGTTCAACCATTCTCCAAGTAAAACATGTTTTGTATATATATGTATATATATATATATATATATATATATATATATAAAA
>NC_068981.1:122155015-122158254 GCF_001194135.2 Octopus bimaculoides | reverse complement strand
TATATATATATATATATATATATATATATATATATATATATATATATATGAGGGGGTCTTTGGGTGTATGTATTTATATATGTACACAGACATATTCATTCATACATACTCAAACACACACATTCGTTCAGACACATACACACATAAATAGCTGGCATTCCAAAAGCACTCGGATCTTATCTTTGTCAAGATACCTTATTTACATAATGTAACCCTACATGCATGGTTCATTTCTGTCCATAATTATATTTTTCTTTAGGTGCTATGATAACGATGATAATATCAAACTTATTGCTTATTTTAATCTAGATTTAATATCAACCCTTTAAACCAACAGCTTTATATTTTATTGTCCTCTAATCAGAATTTTCAGTCTCGATGTTGAACCTAAAAGCTAAAAGAAAATAATAATCCAACAGGTTTGATTGACAAATGTAGTGTTGGTTTATTCATTTTATAATCTGATAGGATTATAAAAATTTCCCCTAAAACACGATTTATTTGAACAAAGAAAATGATTTTCAAATTCAGTTGTCAAATATGACATCAATGAAAATATATTTCATGGTTATATGTCGGCGTTCGAAGAGAAATTCTTTCCAAATAATGTTTCTTAATTAGATAAATCTCATCATGAAATTGTCGTCTAAATGTGATTTTAGATCATTCAATCGTATTTAAAATTAATTAACTCCGTAAAGGTTTCCTCTCCACCGATCACCTAACGACAAGGTGAATTTTGTGATTAATATTTGTGTTAATATGTTGTACTCGTTGTCAATTTAATTATTACTTAATCAGTTAAGTTAGTATTAATACATTCAGAATATCGAGCGTAAGAAACTAATGAATGCTCAAAAAAGGACACTATCACAATATTTATTATTCTGACTTGTACGTTAACATCTGCGGATATATTTTGCTGCCATTAGAGTTAGACTTCGAAACCAAAATATCACTCCACTTTCTGGAAAATGAATGAGAATAACACAGAATTAATGTATAACACATCACAATTCTGATCATGGAAATGCATTTTTTCAAAGGAGAGTTTGCGAAAGTGTATTCCACGTGAACACATAAGAGTAATGAGATTCAAAAGAAAATAGAGAAATAAATTTCTATCTTATGGTTGCTGGCTGAGGTCACTTTCGGTGCAGTCAGAACCAGAGGATTTGCCGTCACAACCACAGGCTTTGCTCGTATCGGTCTTATCAGCAACGTCCGCGCCCATGTGAAACGATGTGTAGGGGTGGAGAAGGAAAAATGTCCTGGATCGACGCTGTCATCACCTTTATTAGGCCGTCATAAGCAAGTAAGAGTGAAAAGATATGAGAGAGAATAGAAAGTCACTCAACTGTCAAATGCAGTCAATATGCTTTGAAATTATAAACTCCTTCATCAACTTACAGTGTTCAGTGAATCTCTGCTTATGAATATAGCATTCAACAGTATTGATTCCGCTAAAATAATCTAATCTAAGTTCACAGCTATAACAACTGGTAGTGTACTTACGGGACAATTAATTCATCATGTACCATACAGAAATATAATGTGAAACAAATTTAAGCAATTCAGAATCATTATACAAGATAGATTGTGTTATCGGTGTCTAAATAAACGCAGTGTGTATTCAAATTGCTTCTCGTACACAGGTATGTATTTCGAATGATTAGGTATATTGAGTAGACCATGGCCTTGTGAGATGAGTGACAAAAGAAGGAATATAACTACTTTCATGCCGCATCTAAAAGCAAACGGACGTTCTCATGAAATCAGTGTCGTCGTCATTATCATCAGGACTATGATGATGATGATGATGATGATAAAGATGATAATGACAAATCTTCATTATTGTCGTTGATGTCATTCTTGATGTTATAGTTCTCCATATTATCATCGTCAACATTATCACATCATCAACATCATCATCATCATCATTACCATCATCATCATGATCACTGCCATAATGGTTTTTATCTTGCCTATATTCTCAGCAATACGTTCGTCATCGCCCTTTAAAATACAAGCAGTTAAATATCGAAATGCTTCGATTTCGGTAGAAAATGTCGTTCGCTATATCAATTCAAAATGTGAAGAAATTTTCAATAGACCAGAAAGAGGACTTTTTTCGATATATCAAGAAAATATCTAACACATATTGAATCATTAAAAGAAACTGTGACATATTGGAAAATGTCTAATACATCAGACATATTTTGATATATTCAAATATTTTGCATTTCATAAATGAAAAGTTTAATCGACATCTAATTAGTAAGTAACAAAGTCATGGATTTATTATGAAGCATTCGAGTACGTGTACAAACATTATTAGCCAACCAACACAGTGGCAGTAATACGTGCTATGTACTTGATAGTAATAAGAACCACATCATGCAATCTGTGGAGAAGATAAGAAAAATTAGTACACTTAGTCTTAGCCTCTTCTACAAAAATACCATGGTCATGCAAAGACTGCTAGGATAACTTACCACCAGTCGGCAGACTCAGAATAGCGAAATATTTATTTATCAGCTACGACTATGTATATGTGAATTAATATGGAAGTTGCCTGCAAAAATGTATGCATAACATTGAATAATTATATCATAAGTGCTTATTGACATACATTTCGTTTTCAAAACTTAATAGAATCTGCAGAGAGATTTTCTTGTTTTTTTTTATGAATGCCTGTTTGTAAACTGATGGCCGTTCATGCCCAGGTACTGCCGTCAACGAGAAGCAATGGAATAGCAGGTATTGAGAAACATTTAGTTCTGTATCTGTGCGCATTCTCGATCAAAGATGATCACAGTTCGTTATTTGTTGTAAGATTTGCTGAGTCGAGTTTGTCAACTCGAAATTGTAAGGAGGTATAAATATATGAACTCATTGCATCACTTTCTTTCTAATTACTTAATTTCCAATCAACATTCCTATTCCTGACAAACATTGTGCTTTAAGGTTGATATTTCTTGTGAGCGCTAGAGGAAAACAAGTGTATATATCTGTATATGTATTTGTGCGTATGCATATAAGGATGGATACCCGGACATACAAATATATATATATATATATATATATAAATAAATTGTAAATCCCAAAAATAACAACAAAAATACAAAGGATTCTGCGCGCAGAATCCTTTGTACTTTTGTTGTTATTTTGGGGATTTACAATTTATTCTTTCACCTCAACCACTAGCTGGCATACACAGGTGCTTACAATTGTCAAGT
>NC_068981.1:122150421-122154708 GCF_001194135.2 Octopus bimaculoides | reverse complement strand
CATATATTTATATATATATATATATATTACATTAATATACGTATATATATTCATAAAAATTTTGTTCTTCAGATTGTTCGTCACTCATGCTTGTATCATTTTTTTAAAATTATAATATAAACATGCAGGAAAGTAAGCATAAGAAGTAAATGTACTCAGAACTAAGAGTACAGTTATATATTTCATTTCTTTTCTTTTATTGTTTGTAGTTTCTATTCTTCGAATGATAGTAAGACACACAATATTGAGTTGTTATTTAAAAGATTCATGTAAAATACACGGAATTTAAAACACTTAAAGTTAAAGCTTGAAGCGAACGTATCATGTGAATTGATGAATATGGACATACTCGTATAAAAGTAAATATGTAAATATATAATGAATAAATAGCTTACTGAATTGAGTGCGATAACGTGAAAAGAAAATCGCAAAATATTAAAAAGATACAGTGTTAAGATATGATTAACAGTACTTGCATTTTCCTTTTTTCGTTTCTTTTCTCTTTTTTTCTTTTCCGCATTTTCTTTATACCTGCAACAGCTGTTACTGCTGAAATATGATGATGCTACTAACTAGTACATTTCCTTCTATTCCTTCTACTTTATAATATCTACCTCCAGTTATCTAACTCCAGTTGTTTCTTTTTTAATTGTCTATAACTTTTCATACTTCCTTTTTGCTCGCCCCAAGTATCTCTCGATAGTTTTACTCTTCAACGTATTTTCTTCCTATTCATCCAACTATTCTCATTACTGCAGATGAGATTATTCCCGAATCGTTGTAATATATTTGTTGTCACGGCTACATATAGATTTTTGATACAGTGATATCTGTCATGAGATGAGAGCTTTCGTCTCCACGTTTTCTTTTTAAAAATTTCATCCATCCAAAATTTACTTTGACATAAGTATCACTTGTCTCTCTCTTTAGCTATATACGTGTGTGTGTGTGTATGTGTGTGTGTGTGTGTGTGTGTGTATAATATATACATATATACACGTATAAACACCTGTGAAGGCGCATGGCTTACTGGCTAAGGTATTGGACTCGTAATCGTTATTTAGTAAAAGAAAACACATAGATCTTAAGTGAGGTCGAAATGACTTTATTACTGGAGACGGAATTATGAAAACAAGAAAAGGTTTTCTTGAATGTTTATTGTTTTTTCTTAAATAAGTATAATTAATCTATCGATAACGCCACCACTCTAAACTAGCGTCATATTAATGGATGCAAATGGACACATCACGAGGTGTAAAGAACTAGATCCTTTCTCTGCCAGGCTTTTGTGTTTGCCAATCGATTAAATGAGTTTCTCTCTAATCTGGTTTGGATTTATGTTTACCAGTTAGTACATATGCACGCACACACACAAACACACTCACACACACATACTCTCACACACACAATCATACCTTGATTCACGCACACACTCACACACACTTATACACACTCACACACATTTATACACACTCACACACTCACACGCACAAATACAGACTCTCTCACAGAGACTCACACACACAGACACACATATACACAATGACACACACAACGACACACATGCTCATATACACCCTCTTTGCCAGATTATATGATGCACGTTTTTTTTTCCTATTTTTTAAATGTATCAAAAAGTTGTCAGCAGCCAAATTAAAGACGTGAAGTTGAATTCTGTATGCTATGAAGTCAGCTAAGCATAAGTCCACTACACACAAAGACTGTTACTCATAACAGAGTATTAAAAACAAACCAATATTTCAGTCTTACTAACTTACGAAACTTACGAAAAATTACTTACGAGAAATAATCAGATGTGATGAGGTCACATCATCTCAGTAAGTCGCTTTCCGAAGCATAGATAGCCAACACCTGATTTGCGTCTTACATTATTCAATTGCATGGAAAAATGCGAGCAAGAGATATAATATTCCTAAGATTATAAATCTGGAAAAGTACAAGACAAGTTACTACACTTTGAAAAGTTCAGGACAAGTTATTACATCTGGTAAAGTACAGAACAAGAAAACTTTTACTGAAAATACTGCGGCTAAGGATAAAATTTCAAATAAAATATTTAGAATTAGAAAATATTAGCTTTTATTAAACTAAACAGTTTATTACAAGTTATTAATTTCATTTGTTATTACTTCTTACTTCTATTAAAAATAAGTCATAACTCAAAATATTTTTTACACTTCAAAACAATTTTTTTTTCAATTGATAAGTTAGAATTAGAAATTTTGAAATAGGTTATACAAAATAATAGAATTACAGAATTAGTTAGTACAATAAATAGGATAATACAAAGATTAGTTATATATTACAATACCATCTACCTATAACAACAAATTTATAGTAAAATTAGCTTGAGATATTGCCTGAATTATTGTCAAGTCTTCACACATTTAGTCTTGAAAAACGCCTATTTTTTACATAATGAATTTGCCTGCCATATATACTATTCCACTTTGCATAAAACCTTAGCTATATTGATACTTCTGGTTCATAGTTTTTAAAACTATTCTAGTGTGACAATATTTTAACAAAATGATGGTACCTTTTTTAACTATTATGTTACTTTCTAAATTAAAATCAAATAATGTTTGATATTAAAATTTTAGCCTTAGCTGCAATATTTTACGTAAAAATGTTCTTGTTCTATTTTACCAGACGTAATACATTGTCCTGAACATTTCCAAGTATAATAACTTCACCTGTACTTTTCTAGATGTATAATCTTAAGAATATTATTTCTCTTGCACGTATTTTTCCATGTAATTTATGTTTTTTCCAGGCTATGCTATTATGCTAATTAATAATGTGTCAAATGTGTCAATTAGCGGTGTCGCTGATAACTTTTTACTTACCTCAATGATTCCGGTGACATATAACAAATGCCTCCTAGAACTATATTCGTAAAAAGTATAGAACTATATTATCACCCTCGAATATGAGAAACAAACACTCATAACTGTTTTCTTTTAAAACTTCTTTGCATGAGATTGATACCATGACATTCCTTGGATTGAGCTCTATCATATTAAGATTAATTAAAATATAGTTTGTTTTTAAAATAAAAAAAGTTAATTATACTTAAATCCAATTGTTTGCCTTATATTTTTTATCATGATATTTTACCTTACGACTTTTTGATACAAGTTTTTTTTGCTTGGGGCCAAACTATAAAATTCTACAGACTTTCTTCTATCATTGAAGCTAAGTTCAATATATTTTGCTTTAGAAAAAAAGTTATTTCGATATAAACATGAACGGTGACATTACTTACTCTCCTATAACGTTGCTACAGATTTTGATGCAAACTTTTTTTTCTACTGGACGAAATCTCAATTTTTTTAAGCCGAAATGTAGCTAGAGACCAGTCCTCTTCAGAAACGTTAACGGTTTTCCATTAGGTTAAGAACATGAATTAGCGGCAAGCTCTGAAATATGCTGCGTGTAGTAAATTGCGGCCTTAAGAATATTATTCAACTACTACCGTAGTTGAATGATAGATGTTTTACCATTATCAAGCATTATTTCAATTATCTAAATCAATATTTCCGCCCACCTATCTGCTACATGCAATAAGTAGATGAAAACGAAACTATAGATATTGTGCACCACAATTTAATCCCAATAGTAATAAAATAAGTTCCTTCTGCGTATAATTTGCCCTCTCTCTGCAAACATTTGAACACCAGTCTAGCTCAAGATATATCTTACAATCAACCACTCCAATTTCTAATTATAACGAAGACCAAAAAGAACAACGGAAGTCTCTTGGTAACCAGCCTATTTGATAAAAGTAGTATCAGTATTACGTGTCATATTTAGTTCCTTCGAAAAGTAAACGATATAATAGATAATATAGTTCTCGGTAACAGGAAACATCATAGCCAAAAATTACTAGTTTTTCATCCTGGGTGGCAATTCTTTTAACCAAAATATAGACAAAAATGCAGTTGATCTGAAAAAATTATAAAACTGAAATACACTAATTGCTTTATAGAGAAAATATATTACAAATTTATTATTTCATATTCTATTCCAGTATACTTCCTCAAGATTGTATTCACAGAATCATACGTTTGCCTCTGCCAAACGATTTAAAATCTTATTTGAATATCTATATGATGAAACGTACTCATTTCTCTACAAAATATACTTGTAAAGTAGATGTCTCATTTGAGAGACTTTTACAGAGGTACACTGGTAAATATGTGTATTTGTGTGTATGAATGTGTAAGAAATATGTACATATATATATATATATATATATATATA
>NC_068981.1:122148767-122150245 GCF_001194135.2 Octopus bimaculoides | reverse complement strand
AGAGAGAGAGAGAGAGAGAGAGAGAGAGAGAGAGAAATATTTCATGGCTAAAAATTTGACATCTTTATATGTGTGAAACCATCATGAAATATATTTCTTTGCTATTTGTAGTTACAATTATTTGTGATGCTGGAGCGGTTTATATTCATGGGTTACCGTTCGAAATTTTCCAGTTAATATGTTTATGAACACATTTCATAACTGGCAATTATAGTCAGATCTGACACTAAAAACACGAGTGTGTGGGGTAAGAGGTCTGACGTTACAACGAAAGGTGAGGGTGGTAGGATACAGAATATCTCTCCATCAAAACTCTATTTAAATCTGTTACCTTTCTTCAGTATACGAAGCAAGCGAAATCGAAGCAATTTCCGAATATGATATTAAAGAAAGTTGCTGAAGATAATATGTTGTTTTATGGGATATTAGATTGAAGATAAAAGAGGAAGAGATTGTTTCGTAGGTATATGTGTGTATAAAAAGTACGCAGTAACTCAACGTCTTCCAAAACACTTATACGAAAAGTGTTTTTACTTTTTTCTGTTCCTACTACATTATTTATCGAATCGTAGAACCTGTCAAAATGGAAAAGAGAATCAGCATTTTGTGGGCACTGAAAACTACTTGAGATATACCTTCTTATTCTAGGGTTGTAAAATATGAGAATGTAAATATTTTTTTAGATCTACAGCGGCATCAGGCCACTTCATAAATGTGTTGATATAGCAGAGGTGAAAACAATGTAAGGTGACCCATCACAAATTTTTCGAACTTTCGTATTTTTCATATGATTGTAAATTCTGCACTATTAAGCACGAGCATAGAGTCTATATTCACAATATCAGAAATAAAATATTGTAAATATATTTTCTGAAGATAAAGTTCATAGTTCAAGAAATTATAATCTTATTAAGAAGAAACCATCTCAGACATTTAGATATTTAATCTTGCTTTTGTTTATCGAAATTGGGTGTTAGCAATGTTCAGCAGAGGCAACTATGTCGATAGTAATATAATTATTTAAGATAATGATTAATGATGTTTAATCCTCTTTCTCTCACATCTCTGACTAAAAATTCAAACACGTTTCAGCTATTTTGCAATAAAGAAAACAGTAGAATTTTATATAACCATTCAATAAATGTGATAGAAAGCTGCATTGGTTAAATGCCTAGCTGTTCATTTTTCGTCGCTTAGTTGCTTTGATTTATTCTCTAACAATGACCACTTTTAGTGTGTGTTAAAGTAAAACTAGGTGAATATCAAGCAGACAGTAAAATCGCCAGTATCATAATTGTACATAAACGTACGAAACTAAGCAGTTCCACTGAAATCGATGTAATGATCTTCATTTTTGTACAAAAATATAAACAAGGATCCGGTGCACCGTCAAACTAATTAGTCTACATTAACGGAAGTTAGAGTGTGTACACACACATACACACACACACACACACACACACACACACACACACACA
>NC_068981.1:122138178-122142449 GCF_001194135.2 Octopus bimaculoides | reverse complement strand
GTGTGTGTGTGTGTGTGTGTGTGTGTGTGTGTGTGTGCGTGTGTGTGCGTGTGTGTGTGTGTGTGTGTATAGATATAAGAATATATAGATATATAGATACTTAAATTCAATAATATCATGAACTCTTTTACAAGAATTTATCAAGTAGCTAGCGTGAAAAAAACCTCATAAGGGAAAAAAATCCATTATTTTAAGTGAAAAGAGGCATAGCCATTCCTTACCCAAGTGACCTCATATTATTTCCCATCACTTGTTATGCGCTCATAAATTAGTTGGATAATTGAGCTCTTATTGGCTGTATGCAAATGAGTTCATAACTGGGATCCGGAAATCTCGTAGGAAAGAAATCTGCGTCCGGCTTTGCTATCAAGCCAATGCGAGCAGGAGAGCTGCCATAGGACTACTGGGGATGAAGGCAATGACTTGGCTCTTGACTTGCACAGCTCACGTCTTCTTTGTACGACTGCAATCCTATTTTGTTCGTAGGCGGTGGCACTTTTGTCAGTGCAGCTACGCCAGGCAGGGTTGAGCCTATGCTTGCATTCTTAGAGGTTGTGATTTGAACAGAATATACTTCAGCAAGGTTTTGATTGTATTTTCGAAGCTTGTGTAGAATAGATGAAGAAATAAATAATCGATCAATACAATTAATTAATGAATATATCGTATAAACTTCGTCCTATATCAAAATTAATGAAGTACTGATTAGATTACGAATGCTGTACGTTTCGTGATTCAAACGCAAGTTACGTTAAGTATATTCTCCTTCGCACACGCAGAGGTAGATAGACGTATATATAGATAGAAAAATGGACGTTATTGGCAGACAGACAGATAAGTAGATAGACAGAGATACTTGCTCCTTTTGAAAGCACAAGTCTATTTGTTGTAAACATAAAGTCATTACTCGTTTTGCACCTATCAGTAAATACACAAATGTGTCATTAGCAATAAATCGGTGACTGCCCGTGTTCATAATGTATATGGTTCGAAGTAAAATATATTTCGCTCACAGAAAATAAAATATCTGCAAACAGAGTTAACTAACATTTTCAACACGATCAATCTTTATCTCTGAAATATAGCTAGCTGCGCATTTCCATCTTATACCATACTTAATTGGGCTGAAGCTAGCATTAATATCCTTATCAGCATGGCGCCAAAACAGACATTGACATCAACAACTAAATAACTGGTAAATTCACATATTTTCTTTAGTTTTTTGGGTTTTTTTTTGTTATTGACAGGTTAGGAAGTCAGCTCGATAACCAAATTTTAGAAACACCAGTAGCTCTAAGCAGTCATGTGTAAATACCTGGATATATTCGAATGTCTGTTAATCTCGAAAAGATAGCAGTCTCATTGAACATTTCAAACGGACATTAACTGCAGCAACAGCAGTACTGGCAACAATATAGCAGACATTATGAATTATTGCTGTTCGATCAGAACTAATATGGGGCTACATAACAAAAACAACTTTAGAAGAAAGCTACTATTAATAACTATGGAAAAGAAAAAAACAACATATTCATTTTCAGGCTGATGCTACTAACATTAATAAACTGACATGAAGGCAATCATCAAGAATTCTCACGCCAACATACTATTGTTAGTACATGATTTACGCATGTTAATCACATTCATTGGCTTAGAAAAACAAATACATTCCCAAGAAAACTGAGACTAGCGTATCCTCAAATTTAATCCCAATAGCAATAAAATAGTTCCTTCTCAAATTTGCATGTAATTTGTACTTTTGCTGCAAATATTTAGACATCACTCTAACTCAAGACAATCAACCGCTCCAAACATATTCTGACGGATGTGTTTATAGTATTATCATTTCTAGTAACATTGAGTCACCTTGATCTTACCAATAGTCCAGCTGACTGGATGTTTTGTAGAGTTTTTTTGTAAGACTATAGGAGAGAAAAAAAAATAAAGGAAGTCTCTAGGTAACTAACCTAGTTGATAAAGATAGCAGTAGTATTACGTGTTATATTTAGCTTCTTCGAAAAAGAAATGACATAATAGATAACATAGTTCTTGATACGTTTTACCCGAAAGAATAAGCGAAAGGAATGCTGACTTTCAGCTAATGTTAATATATAAAAGCACCTTAGCTCTACGCGACCTAACATTTATTGATTTGTCAAATAATTGTAAGAGACATAAGACTGAAAATCACGTCCTGCTGTTATAATGAAAATAAATAGATAGATAGATAGATAGATAGATACATACATACATACATACATAGGTCTATATGCGCGCGCATGACTATTAATATATTCATCTCAAAGCGTGTCATTAATGACTATACAAATGTCTGTTGCTAACATGTTCAGTATATAAGGAACATTAAAAATAGAGCTAGATAAAATATAAAATGAGTTATAAAAACCAATAATACGTGTTTACACGTATTATTTTAATTATTTCACACAACAAAAAATAATAACAATGCTGGATAAATTTCAGCTTTATTATTTTCTCTTTAGTGAAGGCGCCGAATCGGCAGAGTTGTTACCGTACAGGACAAAATGCTCCGCGGCTTTTCTGCAGGAGTTCCAATCTGATGTCAAATGTCATTGATGAAGACTTTGCCTTTCATTATTTTGGAGTTAATGAAATAAACACCGGTTGAGCAAAGGGGTCTATGTAATCGACTAGAGAAGAGTTACTTCTTAATGAAGAATACATTTCGGAATCCAAATTGAATACATTTCGGCTTGAAATTGGCCTGGTGCCAGACAGCTAACAACAGAGAATTGCCAAGGGGTATAAATTAGAAATATGGTAAAGAATATATAAGTAAGTGACGATATCCGTTTTAAACGTGGATGTTAACACGTACTTAACATAGGAATCTCCATTTCCATTCCGACTAATTCATATTATCATTCTTAAAATATTTAATATACATAACGATCAATTCATTGAATACAGTTGTTTTACATCATTCACATATGAATTTCTTGTTTTCATTTACGACACTGGAAACACGAGTACAAAAGCATTACTCCAGTATGATCAACAAATTTGTATATCCAGTAGAAGCCAAAATCCAATGATTTAAACAACAGTAATTTTCTTAAATATATACACACACAGTATCCGCCAATCACGCAGACACTCATATACATACAAGACTATACATGCGCATACATTCATGCATAACCACAGTCAGATACATTTCAGAAATAATCCAAAGTAAAATTTGAAGATAACACCGCAGTGTAATATTGGTGTATTAGAGGGTAATGATGTTTCATTTATCATGTTTGCATTCTTCGCTTCAAATCAGTATGTTATTAATCTTAATATCTTTAATATAATCTTAAACAATATCTATTTCTGCTTCAATCACCACATGTTCTTTATTTTCCCCTTCTATAATTAGTTAAGTAAATTCTTCCTAGTGATGCCACACTGGTTCTTTTTCGTACCATTGGTGGCTTCAACTGGATGTTTCCGATCCTTTCCTTGTGGGCGTGTACATTATTATTATTGCTGTTTCTCAACTAAATATCCTGTACCTTGTTTTACCATTAACTTGCGTTAATATTCGTGTAGTAATATAGTATGTTACTAGGTTACGATGCTTTATTTTTTTTCATATTTACTTTCTTCGTTTTATGTTAGTATGTTGTTGGTTTTTTTCCTTAATGAAAATCTTTTTTTATGTTTGATGAACTCTCTTGATTCTCTCCCTTCCTCCACTTTTGAATTAGCATTTAGCTTACGATTTTAGCTTACTTTGCTGTGATCTGCTTTGCTCTCCTCCCCCCATTTTGGTCATTTAATTTAAACCTTTCGTATAGCATTTACAGCCCCCTCTCTTTGTGGCTCAATGTAAGCAAGCGTTCTTGCTTCTGACGGTCACTTACTTGGCCATGTAATATTATAACTCGTAAGTTACCTCATCAATTCACATTTGTATTGCTACTATATGTTGGTTCCCTGCCGATGAATATATGTGGAGTTCCAGCATCTCTTGCTTCTTTGGAGTGGATACACATATGTTTTGAGACATATGTAGGAATTAGGGCAGCTTTTGTTTGTGTGCGTTTTGCTCCATTTATTGTTATTATTTATAAATACTCAAAATGCATAACTTTAACTTGATATCTCTACCTATATAACTGGTGTGATATCCTGTTTTTTGTGTAAGTTTTGCTACCTATGGAAATTATTAAAATATTTACATTGTCAATTTTTTTTAAAACTGAGATAATGTTAATATACACATAAACTAATATATATAT
>NC_068981.1:122135166-122136208 GCF_001194135.2 Octopus bimaculoides | reverse complement strand
ATACATATCGAGGACAATACATTAATAGGTTGAAAAATATGCACACAAACATGTATATATTATAGGGATACATGCACATACACACTCATACACACATACACACTCACACACACATACACACACATGTATGTTTGTGTGTATAAGTGTGTTTCTGAGTGTGTGCTTATGTGTGCAATTATAATCATAGTTATATAGACATAGAGGAAGATAATGAGATAAGAGTATAAGTGTAATCCTATTAACAATGTCCAGTAGAAATAATTTATTGTCACCTATTGATTCAAAGTCAACTTTTCTATTGGTTCTTCATAATTAACTATCTAAAACAATATATACATACATATATATGTGTGAGTGTGTGTGTCTATGTGTGCATTTATGTGCGTGTAAATGTACGTAAGTATATGTTTATGTATATCACTTTTTCCTTCTTCTCGTTCTGTCACCCTCTCTATCTCTCCCTGCTCTCATCCATAAATTTGGTTGGGCGTGTGCATGTATTTATATGTGTGTATATGGGTGGGCCCACGCGTCTGTGTGTAACATTTCTAAGTAAATTGTGTGATTTATGAAATAACTGAATAAGTTGAGGAAATAGCTGGTACTTATGCTATCAAACAAAAGGAGATGAAGAAATGTTGTTGGCGAATTCACGCTAGATTCAAATTAATAATATACAAAAGATATTAATTTCGACAGAAGCTCCACGCACTTAACTTTCATTGTTTGCAATTATTCCTGTATATATAATTTGAGTGACAATGGCTACAGATATGTCTCATCCATTCCTGGACTTTCTCTAAAGATTAAGGAATCTCTAACAAGCAGTGTAATATACAAAAGTGGGACAGAACTGCTATTAGGAAAATATACAACTACATCCGTATTAGAATGCTATTCCCATCTAATAGCTGTTGTGAAATAGAGATCTTCATGCATATTCATATTAACGCTGTGTCCTGTAAGAGATCATAATTATCTTATGTCTAAATTATCATGCACTATACTAAACACACACACACACACACACACATATATATAA
>NC_068981.1:122133132-122134362 GCF_001194135.2 Octopus bimaculoides | reverse complement strand
ATATATATGTATATATATATATATATATATATATACATATATATATAACCTCCTCTACACGATACTATCGACGAATTCATTATAAAACAAGAACAAATTAATAAAGATTTAAACACTCTGTGTACTACACTAAAGTCGGTATTCACAAACAAACCGAACAACAGCCAAACAGCCAACGCACACCAAATGAAACACATCAGGACGCCATACTTACACAAGTCAATTTAACAAAAAGAAAAATAGACAATATTTGGAATACAAGCCTCCATAATAGAAAACTCGCTTACTGGAATATGATAAAAAATTCCAACGAAGCAGATATTTATGTGGGATGGATGAACTCAACACCAATTATTCTCCCACGCAAATTCCAGATCAAAACAATACCAAATGAACCTGACGGACAGAGAACCATCAGGTAAAAGTTAGCACTATTCCATCTAAAATCAAAGATTGAACTACTAAGACTTAGGGCCTCCACTAATGAAGAAAAATATAAAAACATCGACGAAGAGATGCACAAGGAAATAAACAAACAAACCGAGGGACAACCCCTCGAAAATACCATAAATGTTTGGAAAGAAATCTGTGAAAAGGAAGAAAGAAACTCTCTCCTACGCTGGGAAAAAAGCAATGATTTCTTCCAAAGATATGAATCAAATTTTAAACAAGAATTCAGCACAGATAATCCTTTCCTAAAGAAAAGAACTATAAATAATAAACAAAAACTGAACAACGCACAAACCACCACCAATTTCTACCACATAACCAACAACAACACTCCTCATTACCCTCCATACACCATAAAAAGAAATCATTTACAACCACCACTTTTGAACCACCCAAAATTAAACAGGGAACAAGCTTACAGACAACGCATTTATGAAATTACTTGCACCAAACATAAAGATCACCCATACACCAGGAACAGAACACACCAACAACGTCCCAATACCAGGCATAACCACCCCATAACAACCCAAAACAACACTAGGATAAGAAACACACCACATGCTAGTCACTACTACCCTATGACCCAAAATTACTGGCCCCCACCGAACTCAAGAACAACACAAAATAACATCAGATCAAGAAACATCCTACATACTAGAGTTACACACATCACTAACCAAAACACCCATAGACACCCACACACATATAACAATCTAAGGCAACAATACTACCATTCCCCCGAACCAATCCCATATAACCTAACAGGCAGCTCATGCA
>NC_068981.1:122129437-122129962 GCF_001194135.2 Octopus bimaculoides | reverse complement strand
GCATCCTATATCCTGTCATTATTTTTCTTGTTTTCCTGTCTATTTTACCTAGTTCGTTTAGTGTCCAGTTAAGGATGTTGTAGCTGTAGCTTATAACTGGGACAGCTAAAGTGTCGATACCCATTATCTTGTTTTTAGCATTGAGCTCTGTTTTTAGTATTGATCTAACTCGTCTATAGTACTCTTTCTTTATTTTTTCTTTCATTTGTGTATGTTGTATCCTATCTAGTTCACTGACTCCTAAAAGCTTGTATGGTTGGCTTTCGTCTAGTTCTCTTATTTCATTGGCTTTATCTACTGTTATTTTGCTGCTTTTAACTAATTTTCCACTTTTCAGGGTTGCTTTCGCACATTTTTCTAATTCGAATTTCATATCAATTTCCTTGGTAAAGCCGTGTACTGTCTGTTGTAGTGTTTCTAGCTCTTTGTCGTTTTTAGCATATAATTTTAGGTCATCCATATATAGAAAGTGGCTGACTGTTTTTCCGTAGCATTTGTAACCGCATCCAGTTCTATTTAGCAATT
>NC_068981.1:122125640-122127357 GCF_001194135.2 Octopus bimaculoides | reverse complement strand
ATATATATATATATATATATATATATATATATATATACATATATACATACATATATATACACATAGATAAATAGTCGCATAGATAGATACATACATACATATACATACAATATCTTGTGTGTGCATATATATATATATATACACAATATGTATTCTTTTATAATTTTACTTGTTTCAGTCATTTGACTGATGCCATGCTGGTGCACCACTATAATATATATGCGTGTGTTATTTGAATGTGTACAAATAACACGGAAAAAATAGTTACCAGTGTAGCAAAAATTGACATAAGTGCCAAGGATATTACAGCCTACTTATAAAGGTAGAAATTCCAACATTAAGTGAAATGGTTTTGTATAACATACATAAATTAAGAAATGGAATCAAACGTAGGTGTTATTCAAATATTTATACTTTCGACACATGTTTGGAAGAAAACATTAAAATTATTCTGGGGGGAATAAAATGATGCAAAACAATTCAATAATCTCGTCAGGGGAAAAAAGGAGAAACAAAACACATTAATAAGCCATTTTAACCGAATGTGATTACCGCGTATACGATGAGGGGGAATGCTGACAAGTTAATATTTTTTTTAATCGTTAATAGATTTAACGTCAAGGGCAATTTGGAGAAAGAGGATGAGAAACAAACAAATTATCAGAAAATTAAAAGTGGAGAAATATAGTGGGATAAATGAATGAGTATAAAGCTTAAAAGCGTGGAAATAAATATATGTAGTGGAAATGAAATGTAAGAAGACAGTTAAGGGTCGAATTTTTAGATTGGCAGGAAAAACTTGTAAGAACTAAAAGTATGTCTTTGCCAATGTTTGCAACAATAAACGCGTTTTTTAAACATGTTTACGAGAAAATTGTCCGAGAACAGAATGATAAATTGTTCTCCGTTAAAGAGCGGACAAAAAGATTTGCCTTTATCATATGGGAGGAACCTAGATAAAATATTCCCTGAATAATATCTATGTTTTCTTCGAAACATGTGTCGGAAGTACAAAGATTTGAATAACACCTGCGTTTAACTCCATTTCATTATATATATATATATATATATATATTACTAGCAGTAATGCCCGTTGTTGATCGAGTAGTTACTTTTATTGTTTTGGGGGAACCACATTTAGTATATATATTATTTACTCCTCCTCTATGTGTGTATTTTTATAAGAGAAAAATCGTAGTAATTGAAGTAGAAAGAATCAGTCTCATACATGAACTTCTGATTGTTTATTATATGACAAATATAAATGAATCGTATGTTCTTTTATTTATTAATAAAGGCAATAATAGAGATTACTGTATAATTTCGTCTATGTTCATACTTTTCGGTCTGAAATATTCAAAAATTATGCCACCAAAATAAAATGTAATCTCTTCAGAAACTGGTACAACTGATATGCGAGAAACGAAGACGGTGTCACCTTTGCCACAACCAGTGAGAATATTTGCCACAACCAGTGAAAATATTGGCAACAATGCAGCTCCTCATAGGTTTGTGCACAATTAGTTTTGTAACACTGTATAATTTTTGTTGCGACAACTTAGGCAATAGCATAATTGTATATAGAAAAAGCATGATAGATTCCCTTGAACAATTTACTTTCATTTTGGTGGACAAACAGACAAACGGAAAGAATCTCCCTTATATATATATATATATGTGTGTGTGTATGTATGTATATATATATATATATATATAT
>NC_068981.1:122123876-122125393 GCF_001194135.2 Octopus bimaculoides | reverse complement strand
TATATATATATATATATATATATATATATATATATATATATATATATATATGTATGTATACGTGTGTGTATGTGTGTCCATGTATACATGGATGCACATAGATAGAGAGAAAGATACATAGGTAGATACATGCATACATATATATAAACACACATGTATATATAGTATATACACACGAGCACGCATGCAGACACGTATGTGTATGCGCGCGTGCGTGTGTGTGAGTGTGTGCGTACGTGTTTGTGTCTGTCTGTGTGTCTGTTTGGTTCCTTGTGTCTGTGTGTACAAGTGAACTTTGACTACATAAAATGGCATTGCCGTCCCTTATATAATCTATATGGAATTTTTATATAATACTCTCATAATCGTCTCATATCCTCGCTACGTTTACTGTATAGAGTACTACAGTAAGTGAGAATCATCTGTATGCACTAAATATGTTTGTATACGTCACGTCTAAAATATTAGATAACTTACTTCTATCATCAAACGTCATAAAGTTTACTAATCACCAGAATCTTTCGCACATTTCAAGAACATGCATTAAGAAAAATCTGGCTTAATAATAGCAAAATAATTTAGATTATATGCAAGTCATCCTCTTACAGTTACGTTTCAGCCGGAGTGAACTATTCATTAGCGATAAACATCCATCTGCAAACTACCACCTTGTCTACTTATACAGAATATTTAATACGTAAGAAAGCACATTCTCTTTGTTGGCCCATTATTTCCCACTTGAACACATCCGCTGCATACATAGGGTGAGGCTAAATAGAGATACTGTAAATCTTGATCTAGTAACGCAGCTATACTATCGAATACCCCGAGGATCACATTTTAATTAACAATGCACACTCGAATGCTTTAGCGGACTTCTTTAGAAGGTTTCTTGATACAGAAATAACATCACAACAATGAGCAAAGTAAAGTTATCATGAAAAGGAGTTCAGTTCCTACACTATTATATAACACGAAATAAATTGTATAAAATAGATTAATTTCCTCACATTTGACTCATGAAAAGAACACGAAAGAAATCTAATATAATCATGAAGGGCATTACTTATGGATGTGTGAGATGTTAAACACCAAATGAAAGATATATCTGAAGTAGGGCGGATTCTTCAATTCATTTCCTATCGTTTCTTCCCTTTGGTACAGTCTCTGGTCATTTGTTTAGCATCTCAACATATGGAAAGAGTAAGCATTCCGTTTGATAAACATACATGATAACATAAATCAAGTTTTCGAACGTTTCCTTTCGTCACTCATTCTGTAGTCACTTAAATTAGCCTCCCTCTGAAATGGCGATGTTGATAAAAAGTAAATATCTCGGCACCCCATCTCGGTCGAGAGTGATTTGGATATATTTAAACTTACATTCCTTTGTAGAGTCGTCTGGGTTATGAAAACCTTTATATTTCGATATATTTCAATTGATTCTTAAAATCATTTTTGGTTCGAATCAATTTTGTACGTTCAGCACAGAAAAGTATATATATGTGTATATATAT
>NC_068981.1:122119279-122123850 GCF_001194135.2 Octopus bimaculoides | reverse complement strand
TATATACAAATATTTATATGTGTGTGTATGTATGTGTCTCTCTTTTAACATTGTGATATTGATGAAAAGAAAACAGTTGTGCACCCCATCTCAGTTGAAAATGAAGAGGATATAATTAAACTTACATAGCTATGAATTTCAAATATATGAATACTAGACCCTAAATTAGGTCAGAGTGTAATTTTTAACCACCAGTCCTTGGTGGATTAAGAATTAATGAGTTTCAGCTATAGTGTGTCCAATCAATGGTTACTAAGTCAGATATAATTTAAATATATGAGATACATAGAACTTACTTGTGAAACCTCACTCTAACCTAATCTAGGGTCTAGTATTCCTGATTCGAAATTCAAATCTAGGATCATTAGAGGGTCAAACTGATAACTGCTTTTTCTTTTAGTCGTATCAGGTCTCCAACTATTCCTCTCACTTTTGTTGCAATCAAAATCGACAGTCATAGTCCAATACCAAATATAATGTTAGTTAAATTTACATGCACATTGTTCAGTTTAAACCATGACAGTGGCTGGAATTTGAGTAAAATAGAATAGACTACTTAGGATCCAAATGCAATTTCAAGATATCCATGTGGCGTTAGACACATCTAAATCAAATATGCTGTATAATTAACCATACAAATATACAAAAAATACTGATATATTAATCTCTGTATTCATATCTTAGGTACATTTGTGAAGTCATTGAATTTAAGAGGCAAACATGTGTAGCTTTATATGTAAATTGAAATCATACTACCTACCCTTAGCAAAAAAACTCCCAATCAACACAGGCCCACATTTTTCAGTCAAGCGATTTCAACGAAACAACTAGAATAACTAATTCGAGTATTGGTTTGCTGCTTTTGTGATTGTTCTTTCAGTGACCGTTGCCCATTGTAATATATGCTCAGAGATAAGAACATTTACAATGCGATAACGACTATATCTAAAACAGCGTTTTCATACATGATTTGAGATTTCTACGATAAACAGAAAATACATAGGGGATATTTTTATTACAAATTATTAATCTCCCCAAGAGACTATCGATCAATTTTCAAAATAATTTCAGGATGTAACATGTTGTCTTCATTGATTGATATTTGTTCTATGACATAACTGAAGAAAAACAGCTAAAATCTTTATATTGTTCAATTCAATATTTGTCATCGTGAACAATCCTTATTTTTACAAATATTATATGGATTATAAGGGTTGTGAAATAGAATGCTGTGACATTCACATTTTCTCAAGTGGAAATAAAATGGATTTCAAATAGTAATGAAAAGAACAAATGTTTCATCGTACTGAATCATAACCGTTTCACAATAATTCTGCTTTTAAAGCATCCACTAAGTTAATAACATTAAATTCCGAGAAAAGTAATTTAATGTTGGAATATCTCTGGAAATAATCATTATATATAAGAAATTCTCTTGCCAAGTGCGAGATCCTAGATTTTATCTATCTGCATGGCACAACGACGAAGTGTCTCCTATCATAGTTTCATATTGACTGATAACTTTCACGTAAAGGTGGTAGAGAAGTAATCAACTAAATGACACCAGTCGTCAAAAATCTTCTAAGCAAATTAGTCTATTTCCGCTCGAAATGATACCATTTGCCCGGATATCTATAACATACTTCCGTTATTTCTTTCTTATTTCACTCTAACCAACATGTAATTATTGCTTCCACACCTACAAACCTTCCTGCATATCTCAGAGTTTTTATCACCAAGAGGCGGGTTACTGTGTAGATAGATGAGCAACACACAGCGAAGTGTATCCTTGTCACAATTTTAAGGTATCAGGTTGTGTTTTGAATTACATGATCAATCTGCCCGACGAGATTCCATAAGTTTACCTATGCCCTATTTCAATTACAAAGCATATGTCGACCCAATATTATAGGAAGACTCATAATTACACGTAGTGGGATCCAGTACGAGGCATTCTTAACCATCGGAATATATCAATTATTACATAACATTAGCTTTCAAAACTTTCCCATTCCAATACATTTTTCTACATATCACTGCACATTACATCGTTAAATATATAACTTTGCTTTTCTTATCCCGGCTACCTAACATAAGAACACCATAGTATTTGTTTCGAGACTTTCACAGCAATTGCATATCTTATAATTCGAGCGTAAAAGAGCTTTCTATGCTCTTCATCGTGACAAGGTTTAAAGCCTTGGACATATTAGCGCTCCTTAATCTCTCGGTGTGTTGAGGATAGGAGTTAAATTCATTCTTGAAGAAGTTCAACTTTTAACCTGCTTCCTTTCAAAGCTGCCTCAGGGAAATATATATAAGTCAGTATAGCAATGTATTTGTAACTTTGAGTCTCTTCATACACTTGCATACAAAAACACATGAACATCATTTCGCACGTAAGCTAATATGTCAGTTGTCTCTTTCTCTTATAAAAAACTGCAGATCACTGTAATATATATAAACAGTAAAAAAAAACAACCAAGTCACCAGAATGTTTTCATCCAATCAGAACAGTTACAATTTGCTGCGATCGACAATTTCTAGAAGAGTACGTTTAAACACATCTTACAGTATATTTAGTCTCTTGAACTAGTAGACAACAATATATTCTAATCAAATGACTGGTTTCAACCAAACAATAGCTGTTTAATTACTTTAGAAAATCGTAAGTGCTAGACTTCTTTTTAATAATTTCCGGAAACGAACCGCCTGAACTAAAGCATAAAATCGCTGGATTTATGCAAGTGCTAATAGCTGGTCGTGTTGCTAATATTTTCACTTTCAACTTATGGACTGATACATTAACTCATGCATAATAACTCTCTTGTTTTCTCATTTCTCTTTCTCTGAAAACAAAAGTGTTTCTACCGACAGCATTTGTACTGTGCTGTGCAGATAGTTATGCAGATATTTTCCTATATATAATTTCTTTAACTTCCGTATCTAAACGTGGCAAAGATTCTCTCTGTTATATTTGAAAAAGGACTATTCTAGGACTGTCATTCCTGGCTGTATTTTTTAATCTGTGAACTAGAATTCCTTTTGCACGTAGCTAAATTAAACTTTTTGACGGATATTTTACCAACAGCGAATTGCTACATCTCTCCTCCTCCTTCTCCTCCTCCTCCTCCTCCTCACCCTCCGCATCATCATCATCATCATCATCATCATCATCATCATCATCATCATCATCATCATCATCATCATCATCATCAACATCATTACCGTCATCATAGCTTCATCATCATCTTAGCCGTCGTTATAGCCACAGTCATCGTTGTCATCAACGTTATTTAATAACATTTATTTTGACCGTAAATGTTAGCACCATAGTTACCTAACGTATAATATACTCGGCATATAATGTACTCTGAAATTTGAGGACTTACCCAGGAATTCTAAAGTTTTGTATTTCAGTGAGTTTCATGTCCCCAATTTCAAATGGCACCTGATTCATATTCGAAAGGGAATATCACAGCAAAACTTTAGACAAAGAACATAGCTGCCACACCAACAGATCAATTTTTTTTATAAGTCAGCGCAAATCATTAAATATAATATGGGACTAATATTGAAGGTTAAATTGATTTCAAGAATCTGTTTGAAGATAACAATTGTACGCTGCGAAATAAACTGCAGCTGTTTATCAGCTCAAGTGAACCACTCTGACTTTGACCAGCATGGATTCGCAGGTTAGCTGGCTATTATTAGGTATCCAAATAGAACTGACACTAAAATCACTTTATGCAAGTAAATGACGTGAAGCTGTTGCAGTTTATGCCAATAATGCAAGAGATATTTCAAATGGAAAAGGAAAACATATTTATGAAAGGATGCACAAAGTCCGCAGAAGAATTACGTTAAGAAATCTAAGAAAATGACAACTTAAGAATGTAAGTCATAGATGTTGAAAGGAAAATAATACTCACTAGAAAATGAGAGAGGAGTAAAGGCGATAAATATGTAGAAAAATAAACATCTATCTCAGTTTGTTTTCAAAGATGTCAATGGGTCACTTAATATGCAACTAAGTATCGTATGATCAATGGATATCATGGAAATACATTCACTATCTTACCGATACACGCAAAAATATTTGAGCAAGTTGGGATCTTCAACACTCAGATGTTTCAGAGGGGAATATCTCAAATAGGATGAGATATTGATTTAATATATCACATATATAAAATATATACAAATAAGTAACTAATTGTATTTCACAAGGCATTTTAATTGATGCATATAAAAGATACCTAAACACTATTTTTTCTTTTATTTGTTTCCGTTATTAAATTGCGGCCATGCTGGAGCACTGTCTTGAAGAACTTTTCGTTTAATGAATCGACTCTATTACTTAGTTTTTTTTTTAAGCCTGGTACTTATTCCATCGGTTCCGTTTTGCCGAACCACTTTTTGCAGGGACGTAAACAAACCAACACGGGTTTCATGCAGTGGTGATGGATAAACACAGACAAAAACACGCACAGACACACAGATACACGAACATACACACACACACACACACACACACACACACACACACACACACACACACACACACACACACA
>NC_068981.1:122118741-122119105 GCF_001194135.2 Octopus bimaculoides | reverse complement strand
ACTACAGGAAACTTGACCTGAGAAGTGGTAATTCCAAAGTTTCAGAGAGTCTCCTTCAGGGTAAAGTTGAAAGGTGAAGAATAAATGGGAGATAGTAGAGTTTTATATTCTCTAATTAAAAAAAGAGAATTTTGCAGCTCTGTTTTATCTTATACATTTCGCTACTTTAGACCATTTCGAAATAGTGGATGTTCCATTACCAACCTCAAGTTCAGAGTACACTTTTTCTCGATTTTTCTACATAAGTCTTATCGAAAACACCAACATCAGCTTCTCTGGAGTTTAATCATATACATGCATGGAAACATATAGACATCATACACACACACACATACACACACACACACACACACACACACACACA
>NC_068981.1:122117220-122118062 GCF_001194135.2 Octopus bimaculoides | reverse complement strand
TATATATATACGACGGGCTTCTGTCAGTTTCCGTCTACAAAATCCACTCACGAGGCTTAGATCGGCCCGAGGCTATAGTAGAAGAGACTTGCCCAAGCTGCCACGCAGTGAGACTGAACCAGGAACCATGTGGTTGGTAAGCAAGCTACTTGCCACACAGGCACTCCTGCGCCTTTTATATATACATTTAGATATATATATGTATATATATATATATATGTGTGTGTGTGTGTGTGTGTGTGTATGTGTCTGTGTGTGTGTGTGTGTGTGTATACATACATGCATATGTGTATATGTGTGTATAATTTTATGTGCATTTCTATATTTAGATATAATTCTATGGATACGGTAAAAGTATATAAAATTTCTACATACAAACTTGTGGTCGAAAACTGAGACGTGCATGATAGCAGTATACAACGGCCGACAAAGAATTTGACTTTAGTGAGGGGGACAAAGGTGAAATTGATATCCACGTAACTTTGACTGTCTTTTACTTTACCAATTTATTCAAAGCTAACGTAAGTGTATAACCACAGTAGAAAAGTGTACACAAAAATACCAGGACGATAGTGCACATATATTGTTGTTATGAATATTGAGCGTACGCCGAAGAGAATTCAGTTAAGGTTACATCACATGCTATGTTCTGCATTTGAAGTGTTACATATATAAAAATATAAACGAATGTTATATATATGGAATGAAATAATTCATACTGCAAAATAATGTTTGTTAATATCCAACCATTTTTAAAAATGAAATTATATATACACACTCACATGCACACCCAAACACACACACACACACACACACACACACACACACACACACACACACAC
>NC_068981.1:122116686-122117210 GCF_001194135.2 Octopus bimaculoides | reverse complement strand
GCACACCCAAACACACACACACACACACACACACACACATACACACACACGCACACACACACACAAACACACATATACATAGATATACATCTATATGCGTCATAAATATATAGATATATCCATATATTACTACGGCACTCCATCGGTGACGACGACGAGGGTTTAAGTTGATCCAATCAACGGAACAGCCTGCTCATGAAATTAACGTGCAAGTAGCTGAGCACTCCATAGTCACGTGTACCCTTAATGTAGTTCTCAGGGAAATTCAGCGTGACACAGAGTGTGACATGGTTGGCCCCTTGAAATACAGGTATAACAGGAACAGGAACAAAGAGTGAGACAAAGTTGTGTTGAAAGGGTACAGTGGGGTTCGCCACCACACACTGCTGGAGCCTCGTGGTGATTTAAGTGTTTCGCTGAATAAACACTCACAACGCCCGGTCTGCGGATCGAAATCGCGATCCTATGACCGCGAGTGCGCTGGGAAATTGTGCCTTCACTTATCCATATATACATACATATTA
>NC_068981.1:122115135-122116079 GCF_001194135.2 Octopus bimaculoides | reverse complement strand
GGTTATTTTCAAATGTCTCAGCACTGACACGCTAAATTCCGGAAACAGTTCTGCAGAAGATAATTCACTACTGATGTTGCCGGCTAGAGAACATAATTATTTAAATTGATATTTATATAGTGAGGGTGACAAATTGAATATGAATTTAATTAACATCAATTTAAAACCAGTGGCCTAGCATATAAAAAATCTGAAAATTCAGAAAAAATTCTACTACATGCGTATAAGAAGGGATGACCACTAAGTGGACATCCGATATGCTAGAAAGAGGTCATCAACGACCCAACCACAAAGAAGAATAATGTTCTCCAGAAAAAATTCAGCAAACACCAGAACATAAGCGGGCAAGACAAATAGAAAATATACAAAATAAAGAATTAATCGTATACCGGTTTCCCCATCAACACCTTTACTTACGTAAAAAGTTCCGTGGTTCATCAGTACTATCGTTCTAAATTCAATATAATTTGCAGAACTTTACACGAATTGTCTTCATAAAATTTGACGTGCGTACAAGTCTACCGATTACATTGGGGTTATTTTCGAACAACGAAAAAACAAACAGATAAACGAGACATGCAAAGTAAAGAGTGTACCCCCTCGTCGGTTGTCCCTGTTTCATCTACTCCGCGTTTCGAAGGCAAGGACAATACGTGACTTCATTGTAACAATCCTTTCCGCAAAGCAAATTAATGAAAATTTGTGGGGGTTTTTCCGGACGGTGAAAGTGTTAATAAGAACAGGACAGTGAGATCAAGACAGTAAAAACAAACGGTGAGGGCTGTTCAGGCAAGAGGATAGAAGAATTATTATGAACGCTAGGTAGACGAGTCACGAGGAGACAGGAACGCAATTGGAGAGAGTAGTGCCACGGTTTTCGAACACCTCTGATCACGAATAAATACTGCTTTATATAAATATATATATACATACACATACATATA
>NC_068981.1:122107609-122108953 GCF_001194135.2 Octopus bimaculoides | reverse complement strand
TATATATATATATATATATATATATGCACACCTGTTGTATATGTGTGTATGTATAATTCGTATGTTTGGTATATAGAATAACACTGTTCATTATATACCACTTTCTAAGTTTTTAAAAAGATAAGCGACGTATCGATATAAGATATCATAATGTACGAACACGACAGAACAATATGAAAGATGACAGAACCCTTCAAAAGTTAGTTTGTATGAGGTGTTTTCTTTTCTGGATTGATAATTTTTCGGATTCGTTACTTTTCGGGTTTATTTCCTATAACCAATCGCGTATCCATGTACTATATTCTTATTCGTCGTAACTTAATGCATAATGAAAAAGAGTTCCTGTATTGTAAGATGTAAATTTCCTGCTATATATAGTCACAAGCATGATTCACTTACAACAAAAGTAGTAAGGAAACCAACGAAGCCTCCAGTTACTGTGGCAATGTTGTTATTCTATGCAAGAAGTATTTTGATTTAAGACTCAGGAAGCTCATCCCTTACGGCATCCAGTATTACTAAAGAAATTTCAATTTTGCACTATAGGAATTTTAATATATACTCCATGTGTCGTTTCGTAAAATTTCAGGTCACCTAATATTTCTTATTAGTTTGTTGGGTACTTTATTACCTACAAATATTGTGTAGCTATTCTTGAAGCTATGCCTGTCATTCGAAATTCTCAATATCACGTTTTTAAGGCATTCATATATAAAGAATAATCTCATCTGAAATGGAGGCTCACTTTCTCAAGGTGAACAATTGATTTCTAAATCTATTTCTTTCGGGCCCATATAAGGTGCAGTTTAGGAAATTCCATTGCGAATTGATTTCACTTATTTCTGGCAAAAGTTAATTCTGCTATGAATAGGTCGTTTTTCTATGACTAGGTCGTACCTCTATAAATAGTTCACCTGAAATATCAGGGCAGAAGTACTATTTTTTTTCTTTTACCTCGTGTTATACTCTTGAATGATCTGATTGTCTATCTCTTAAAATAAAGAGCCCTGGATATTGTTGTATGCAAAGCTACACAAAGAAAACCAAAACTATCGTTGACAGTAATATTACATATTGGTTTAAAGTTTGGCAAAAGGCCAGCAATTTGTGGGAGGGTAGGTTGATTACTCAAATAGTATTTATTTCATCGACCCTGAAAGGATGAAAGCCAATGTGAACCTCGGCGAAATTTGAACTTAGTATGTGCCAGTAATACTATATATTGAAATATCTGTCCTCTGAACGATAATGTCAATCGAAATGTCGCTTTCAAAACGCCAAAATTATATATGCTTGTATGTATTTAGATAAAATGTTTGATATATATATATATATATATATATA
>NC_068981.1:122101193-122107254 GCF_001194135.2 Octopus bimaculoides | reverse complement strand
TATATATATATGCATATAAATCATCAGATACTCTTATGCACCGCTGGTCACAATCAGGTTCCAGTATTTTCATGACCACTTTATTCTGTTCCATCATGACAAGATTTCCTGAGTAATTCGTTCACTCATCGTTATGAAGGTCTTCCGAGAGGTATTTTCTCGACGTCTTGGGTACCACTTGGCAACTGCACAGGTCCACCTGTTGTCTGTGAACCTTGCAACATGTCTAGCACAACAAACCGTGTGCTTTAGATACTCTGCGATCACCTCGTCTACTCCGCTCCGTTATCGAATTATTTCATCTCGAATGTCCCTTTGCGTCGTAGCCAATCGATGTTCTATTCTCCCCGTAGTAAACCTCATCTCACTTGCATATAAGAACGTAGGTAGGAAGGTGCACTTGAAGATTTTGGCAAGTATACCATTGCCTAGCTTTGTTTTGAGCACATCCTTAATTCAGTTAAATACCTGTGATACTGCCCTTATTCTCTGAGATTTCTATAGCCATATCTCTGTGCATATTCACTGTGTACTGTGTACCATAACTAGCCATACTCCTTTACCTACTTGACTTCTTTGCCTCCTATCTTTATTCGGCCTTGTGCTACGTCTTCCGACCTCATGTGTTTTGTTTTTGCGGGATCATTTTAACACTTACTGCAAGGCTCTGAGTGTTCATCTCTGTCATCATGGTGTGAGGTTGGGAGTTTCAGCGATGAGTAGAATGTCATCTACGAACCGGAGGTTTGTTAGTTGCATCGCATCTCCTGAAGTTGTTGGAAACTTCATACCCATGTAACAATACATATAAATATATCCAGCTGATACCATCTACATGCAGCATCCACTAGGTTTATTTTTATTTTTAATAACCATTAGGATGTATATTATATCAGCCACTTCTGCGTCAAATGTGTCACTTCTCTTTGTTGATAAAACGGGTTCTCTAACATTATCTGTCCGTAAGAAAAAACTAATATAACATATTACATGTTACTTAATAATAGAGTAAATCCACTTACATACAGAGTTATCCAATTATTGTTGTTCTGTCTTCAAAAGAAATAATAAGTGCAACAATATAACGTGCCTGTTATTCATAAAATTTGTGCAATTATGATTTTTACTGACATATTCCTTAACAAACTTTCAATAACATACATTGTATAGAGAATTTTGTTTAATGATATATGATCTACTCGATACAGCTATCAACGTAAATAACGGTCAACAAAATGACTCTGTTAAACAATAGATAAGTTATACCCTCTGGCGTTTGTCAATGTTAAATTGGATTCATATAATTATATATTATGGGCTGGAAGAATATATCAATATTTATACGCTATATGAGGATTTTTTCTAAATAAAATTCTTCGATTGATATACGTTCTTACACTGAAAAGTTGCACAAATTTTATTGAGGTTATCTACATATGTGGTTGTATTGAATGTTGAGGGTAATTTTCGTTTCGGAAAACAAAACAAAAAAATATTTTATAGAAAAAATAAATTTTATTCCAAATAATTTCTATTTACAACCTAACTGTAATTCAAGATCTACAATGTAATTCTACCTATCATATCCTTGTTATGTTCAAGTGTGCAATATAAAATCGATTTAGTAACATTTAAATTCAAATGCGTGTGTATAAACGCAATTGACCTGTCACTCTAATGTATTTAAGATCACGATAATTGGTTGAAGTCTTCAATTAAATAACATTAAGTTTGACAAGCGGCATGAGGTGAAAGAGTCTACACGCTTCTCTTCATCAGAATCTAGAATCATCTTAGTTTATATAGTTTCTAACGTGTCTTCTTTTTACATGATACATTTTCGTTAATAACTGTGGTAATAGTCGCTGGTAAAATACATTTTCTCCAATCCACACGCCTTTAAAATACATATTACTACGCAACATTTCCTTATATATCTATTATATAATCATCGTAAATAGTAATTCTCAGTATTTCTGACTCACAAAACGACTTGAATATTAATTTAATACACTTTCTGTAGACAGATAAAATCCTTTCAATCTACTGTAGCCGATGCATCTAATTTTGCAATTCTATTACTATATAGATATACCGGAAATGTTTGACTGTGGCGGAACTATAGTTTCATCATTAGATGATTGTGAAATAGTTTTAAAAGTTCCCAAATGTATTACTTTAAACAGTTTACAAATAATGATAGTAACAAACAGTATACTTCTTGCACTTATACGTATCGGTATTGAATAAAGCATCAATCTTATCTCGTACAGTGCTGGTACAGAAACAGAAAAATGTTTATCAGCATTTATTCTTGAGTACTACGAGCACAAATCACAAAAGACACTCATGATGTGTATACATGTGTGTGCACGCGCACTCATGTTTGTGTGTGTTTGTGCGTTTATTCTTACATGTATTATAAGTGAACGGAATAAAGCCTGGTTTTCTCCGGGACCTGATTAGTATAGTGACGTTAGTGACAGAGTTGATGCCAATAGATATTGCGGTAGCATATATCTAGATTTATTGAAAGATTTACATTATGAAAATTTACATCACACGCGTTACTCATACAAATAAAACAGACACGTACATATTAAGACATTCATATTCAGGCACGTAACTCTATTAAATATTCGGCGTCTTGATACATCGCTATTTTGTCGCCAAGCGCATGCTTGATATCCTATCATTTCTATATACATCTCACAAATTCATACATTGCGGCTGAAACAATTTCATTTATTTTCACTTCTGAAAACATTTGTAGCATGTTGTATAATTTTACCATGCCATATGATTAATTCCAAATAAATTATCTATTAAAAACTGCATCACTTTTGCGGTTGTTACTCATAATAGTCAGATAGAGAAAATAGATTTATTACCAACAAGTAGCGTTTTATCTTCGTTAATTACCATGCCACAACTACTTTTGCATTTATACAATTGGAAAAGAAAAAAAAAATACTAAGAAAACAAATAGTTAAAAAACAAACGGCGTTATGGCATCTCTATGTGATCACGACATGCACTATATTCTTCTGAACTCTTTCAATAGCAATTTACCGACATAGAATGATACTAGTTTCCTTGGATTTTAATGTTTTACAATTTTAGGATTCGTTAAAGACTTCGAAATTTAGATTGTCAAAAAGAAAACCAAATTATTAGCGCTTCTGATTTGGTGTAGTGTTCATGACATTATTTGAAAGAACTGAAATATAATTACGAGATTATCAAAATATAATGCAATTAAAATCACTAATGAAATATACATATATATATATATATATGTATATATATATATGTGCGTGTGTGTTTGTGTGTGTGTGTGTGTGTGTGTGTTTGTGTGTGTGCATGTATATATATATATATATATATATATATATATATATATATATTTATATTTATATATTTGTATACATATATGTACACATGTATGCATGTATATGTGTGTGTACACGCACACAAACACATGCACACATATATATGCATATATATATAGAGAGAGATGTATGTATGTATGTATGTATGTATGTATGTGTGTGTGTATGTATGTGTGTATGTATGCAATGTTTCCAACGTCTGAAATTGAACGAGAATTTTCTTTGTTTTTAAATTTAGGATTTTAAAATTTATTTCTATTTGCAGTATCTGCTATTGAGTATACAAGTGAATTAATTTTTTATATTATATTCTCGTCTGACACAAAGCGTGGAATTCTACATAAATGTCTTACAGACATTCATTCGTACTAATAACATTTCTCCAATATTATATTAGCCTCAAATAGAAGATTTCTTTGTAGTTTAATGCTTTATTAGATAGCCACATAAATCAAATCACTGACCTAGTGTTGCCCTTTAGGTTCTTCCTTCGCTTTTTTATATCTTTTTGCTGAACGACGATCGATGAAAGCCAATCAATATTGTACGATAACCTTCTTATTTTTTGTTGGCCAATTTTGATTTATTCATTGGTAAAAACATTCAAAGGAAAAAAATATGTAGCCTTAATCAAAGCAACACTTACAATTAGGAAAGAGATGTTAAAAATGATATTACTTTCAGAGAAGAAGGAAAAAAAACTAATGGCTATAAACAACAGAAAAATAGCGTGCGAAATAATCGAAGACTTTGCTATGGCTCCAACAATCACCATGCTATGCGGCTTAAATTTGTAAGTATTCATTAAATCAAATAATTGTGAATAGGAGTACAAAGTTTATGTGTTTCTTTTCAAAATAAAATAATCATTGCCAATTTAATTGCAAGAAAATATATTTAAAAATGAACTAATAATGTCGTAGCAATTGTTGAGTATGTGGTATTTAGTAGGTCCACTGTGATAAAATAATCAGAAAAAAAAATCATAATTATATATTTGCAAATATATATAACAACTTCATTTCAAAAACAAACATTCTAACAAAACATTGATTTAGTTATATGTTGTAGATTTTAAATATCGTGTTAATATCCAAATAAAAGTTTTGTCGTGAACATAATTGATTGTTTGTGTTTCATTTGTACTCTAGTGTAGTAACTAAAGAAAGGCCGACAAGGTTGTACTTAAGGCCGCTCAAAAGAGGAATATATGAGTTATAGAAGTTAATTGGTTTTATTCCAAGCAACTTAATCATTTACCTGCACGTTCATCTGAGATTTATTCACCTTGCAATCTATCTGCATTCATTGTAGCGATATTTAAATACTGCTAATATTATAGCTTAATAAAGAAAATGCTTCTGCTCGTTCTTTATATACTTTCCTTAGGTAAGCTTTCAATATTTCCATTCTCATTTTCAAACTTAGCGATATAAAACTTCTCCATTTAAAAGAGTCAATCACACTACACCTATCCACAAATATATGTGATCCATGTGCTAATTAATGGAGTATATCATTTTCGTCAATGGACAAGAACACATGCTTAGAATACTCAATGGCTGAAAAGTATTATGGATATTATATTGCAACAGTCTCTCCTCGTATAATACAAATATTCTATTATGTAAAATATGAATCTTATTATAGGTCAATCAGGAGAAACACGTTGTAATTTAGAGTTCCTGGGATTGTCAAAGGCGGAGATGATTTTGATACGGATGATGCATAATGTGAATAACGGCAAAATGATGTTTAATGTAAAACTTTCAATAGGAAAGAGATTGAAGAGGTGGTTAACCTATAGCTAGAGTGACATTACGCATTACATAAGGGTGACAATATGCCATGCGATTATGCTGAGTAGGTCTAATGACAACCAAGTCGTTCTAATTCCTTTTAAGGAAATAGTGCCTTGGTGGGTTAGACTTTGTTTATAAGTGAACGTTAAACATGAAATGTTTCTCCATTATAATCATCTATCACTAATTCTGTATATGTATATATATGTGTGTGTGTGCGTGCGTGCGCGCGTGTGTGTGTATATACATATACATATATATATATATATATATATATACATATATGGGAGAATTTACGAAAAAAACAACAGACGAGGACAGGTGGTGTAAACAACAAATGGATGTATTAGTTTAACGCTCATACGTTAAACATACGTATATATGTATACACATAAACATATATGCGTATACACATATATGTCATCTATAATATAAATCCCGTTCTGTGGCGGGATAAAAGTATATAACGGTCATATGTTTCAAGTGATTTTCTCCAAACTGGGAACATACAGTATTTATGTTCCAGAGATGGTTTTAGACTCTTAAATTGTTTCACATAATTTTTAACGGGACCCCTGGGGGCAGAAAATACCCGTTCTTCGGTTACGTGGACAAGGGGGGTAACTCTTTGCGAAGTAACTTTCAGAAATCGATTGACTCCCTTATATCCATTGGTAAAAAATTATCACAATCCCATCTAATATATGAAATAGAGATGCGTTTGTACTCGCTTTTAACGCGTTTCCCTACCTCTTTCTATCTCTCTAACTGTATCTCTCTATCCATCTCTATCTCTATATCTATCTATCTCTCTGTATCTATCTGTCTATATTTTTTCTTTCTATATCTATCTTATTTGTCTAACTA
>NC_068981.1:122099649-122100844 GCF_001194135.2 Octopus bimaculoides | reverse complement strand
GTATCTCTCTATCCATCTCTATCTCTATATCTATCTATCTCTCTGTATCTATCTGTCTATATTTTTTCTTTCTATATCTATCTTATTTGTCTAACTACCTAGCTTTCTCTCTCCCCTCTTTCTCTATATCTCACTGTCACTGTCTTATATTCACTTTCATATTTCAAATGCTATTGTTTTCACTTTAAGTTCAATCGCTATTGTTTTTATTGTAAGTTTTCAATCGCTATTTACAAACAACAACGACAAATGACTGACAGTAATAAGTTCACAATTACTGGTGAAAGAAATTTCATACATAATTTATTGACAGAAGTAATTTCATAAATTTCGCTTCAATCCGTATATTTCGCTAAATTTGCCTAGAAATTTCTTACTTACTTTTGCAACGTTTTTGTTTCTCTCGGAATTACTGATAAAAGTACGTTCATAATTTACTGACAGAAGTAACTTCAAAAATTTCACTTAAATCCGTACACTAAGATAATTTCCCTAAAAAATTCTTATTAACTTTTGCAACAGTTTTGTTTTTCTGTTGATAACGGCTTTTTCCTGTTTCCTTCGATACTGGCTCTTTGTTTCACTGAATGACAAATTTCTCTTCAACCCGTACAATTCTTTATTTTCCGTAAAATTTTCTTATTTACTTTCTGCCCCTGGTTTTAAGAAATATAATTTCCGTTACCCAGTTATTTTCATTGTGCAAACATAGTTCTTTCTACTCTCAACTATATCTATATCGAACAAAATAGCATCTGATTTTCTAAACAACGAACTACTTGATTCAATATGGACCAGACCTCTTTTCATCAGTAATCTGACTTTTGGTTTCGTTTAGTATATCAAAAATCTTAGGATGCTTTGAAAAGCACGTCACTACATTTTGTTCTTTTAGAAATGTAAATCTTTGGAATTCTCCTCCTCATAAGTAATTTTTTAACAAGACATTGAGGGTATAATTCACGTGTGCAAGTTGATAGTATGAAAAGAGGATGGCAACTGTTTATTTAAGTAAATGGTAATTCTTGTATAGCTTTACTCTTTTACTCTTTTACTTGTTTCAGTCATTTGGCTGCGGCCATGCTGGAGCACCGGCTCTAGTCGAGCAAATTGATCTCATGACTTATTCTTTGTAAGCCTAGTACTTATTCTATCGGACTCCTTTGCCGAACCGCTAAGTTACGGGACGTAAACA
>NC_068981.1:122098492-122099459 GCF_001194135.2 Octopus bimaculoides | reverse complement strand
ATATATATAGACAGAGAGAGAGAGAGAGAGAGAGAGAGAGACATATACATATATACAACGGTCTTCTTTCAGTTTCCGTCTACCAAATCCATTCACAACGCTTTGGTCGACCCGAGGCTATAGTAGAAGACACTTGCCCAAAGTGCCCCGCAGTGGGACTGAACCCGGAACCATGTGGTTGGTAAGCAAGCTATTTACCACACAGCCACTCCTGCGCCTTGTTCATATTTATTTCATGTATTACAGTTTTTTCAACTGTTGTTTAATATTCTATAGATATACAAACATACATATACACACATATAGTATTTTTATTTATTTATATTTATATACGTCTTATGTGAATACGTACTTCTTTATTTTACTCGTTGTATCATTCCTCATACTTGCACCTTTGTATGTGTAAGTGTGAGTGTATGCACGTTTTTTGTGTGTGTATTTATATGTGTGCGTTGTGTACGTGTGTATGTATGTGTATGTGTATCACTGTATATCCTAATGTGTTAAGTGTATACGGTTTTTTTCTGTCACTTGTAATTTTATAATAATTTTCTCCTTCATTTATTCGTTTTTTGTTCCTACTTTTTCTGATTGTCTCACCTACCCCGGGCTAGATTTGAGTAAGGTAACTATCTTGATAACACCGGCCGGTCTTGTCTGATCGATGTTTTTTCTTTGTTAAATTCTGTTTGGTTTTTTTTTCTCAGCGTGTATGTACATTTTTACTTTAACATTGCAACATTTCCTAAACATAGTCTTGCCTACCAATTTTTAGCTTCCTGTAAAAAAAATATATATATATATAGGCGTAGGAGTGCCTGTGTGGTAAGTAGCTTGCTTACGAACCACACGGTTCCGGGTCCAGTCCCACTGCGTGGCATCTTGGGCAAGTGTCTTCTACTATAGCCTCTTGCCGACCAAAGCCTTGTGAGTGGATTTGGTAGACGGAAACTGAAAGAAGCCCGTC
>NC_068981.1:122094522-122097566 GCF_001194135.2 Octopus bimaculoides | reverse complement strand
TATGGGAGGGATGGATTTAACGCTGCTCTTTTCTTAAAAGCTATGTTACTTATAAATATATCCCGATATAAAGAATACGTAATGCATTCTGGAGAAAGTTATATTCAATAATTAAGACAATATCAACTACTGTTGTTACAAAGGTTTCGGTATCTGGTAATGTATCCAGTCGAATACTTATGATGAATTACATTAAACGTCATCCATTGAAAGAAATAAGAATGTTTAATCAGGAAAATTTCAAATATAATGGGGGTCAAGCGAGTCTCCAAAATGATACAATTTCAATCGAGAGATAGTAGTTATAGAATTATATATCAACGTAGAATCAAACGAAGTTTATAACTAAAGTGCCGGGTCACACTAGATATGTGAGTACGCTGATTTTGTTTCTGTCACTCCTGCAATAGTTCAAGATATCATTTGAAGTAATTTGAATACCGCATCACATGGTAATGTTATCCGTTATTTCGATATATTTTGGTATTCATACGTGCTTTGATCTGACAACCAAACCAAAACTGAATATATGTTTGCTTATAAATGCCTTAATATAGAAACGCTCCAATGTCAAAACTTCTTACTGATTACAGTCTTTTTTAAATATTTAAATGCTTTTTAAAAAAATAACAGTTGGTGAAATGAGGAAAATATAGCTTTTTAAAGAAATCAATTAATCAGTGATATAATTCATTTATAGTTTTAACTTAGCACCATCGTAAAGCACGTACATACTTGGAATTTGATACATTACCTTATCGCAAAACTGAACATTTCAAGACAGCACTTACTTGAGCAAAATCTTCTGAATTTTTCTTGTGTTTTTGTTATCATTTTTTTTTTTAAATATGTGGTGTACATAATCCACCGCTGATCTCCTGAACTCATTCTTAATAGCCACCGCAGTCTCTCTATATCTTAATGGGTACGTATTGATAGAATCTGTAAGTCAAATAAACAAATATATAAAAAGTGAATGAAGCAAAATAGTATATTTATAATATTTTTTTTAAATACCCTATATTTACACCCACTAGACACTCTCAACATCACAAATTCAGTTGCAGTTCGAACCGGAGTCTTAATGGTAAACCACAGTACTCGTAGAACATGCCTATTACTTTAAATGAGTTGACGATATTTCCTTACATATTCTATATATATATAATCGTCTCTGATTGTGACTAGATTGCTAGAAACTCCTCCATTGCTAGAAATAAAAGCTAAAATGCTTTAATACTATAGTTAAAGCATATAATTGTGTGCATATATACTGACTGAGACTGTAATTGTTCGAAAGCACCGTTCGAAAATTCCTTATACTGACAGTGAGTTTCACCAATTTCCTCTGCCTCGTCAGTAAGGAATCCGGCAGATCTTATCATAGAAATCTATGGATGATGTAGCGAATCGCTAATGTGTATACAGAAAATTAATGTTGACAGTAGTTTGCAATATTTCACCACAAATGAAAACGATAATCGTCAGTAAATGTGACTAGGGTGTTAGAAACACCGTTCGAAAAATTGCCGAAACTGACTATCAGAATAAGGAGTCCTCGAAAGGTGTTTTCGGACGATCACAGTCCATGTCAGTATATATATATATATATATATATATATATATATACAATTATGCGCATTTACTACCGTATTCGAGCATTTTCATTATGCTCTATCATATCCTGTTGGGATACTCTGGAGGTGCAAGAAGACTGCACATTGGGACAACATGATGAAGGAGAACACAAAACAATTCTATAGGGAACTGGGGGAAAATACAATTATTGTGAAAACACCTCCTCCCCAACAGTACTACTAACACCTCAAATGCTGACCCATGCTGTGCCTCACTACCATATATAAACTATTAACATCTATAATAGCGAACAGAGCATGTGAATTTTTGGACAATAGGAAGTTATTCCCAGTGGAATAAAAGGGATTTAAAAGAAGTTCAATTACTGATTTATAAAATGGTCTTGGAAAGTGCACATCCAAACGGTATTTGAAACAGGAGTGGGGGTGATATTTGAATCGAAAATATTTTGTGTACCAGAGAATGTCGCTCGATTCCTACACAAAAATTCGAGACCCACGTCGAGGTTCTTAAAGGGGTTCACAAAATGTACCCTACCAATTAAGGAGTTCGAATCACCTGACTTTCGTAAGCCACTGGGAGGTACGTAAACCTTTCCCTTCTCTATTTAGCTTACCAACATGGCCATACTAAAAGTAAGATTTTAAATGTTCCAGGTCTGGGATCACCCAAGAAGCAGAGGCGCCTGCTCAGGTCTCTACAATTGGATATAATTGCTATCAATGAAATCAGGATTTCCAATACACGTGCACTGGTCTCCTTATTCATCGACTACCAGATCTTTGCATCTGTTAGTCGGCCGGGAATGGAGGATGGAGTGGCACTACCGACGAGATATCCCTAATGCGCCAGTGTGGACCTTGATCAAACGCTTAGGTTGATCTAGATCAAATATAGATAAGATTTTCACTAGGAAAATAGATAGTAATAGTGTAGGATGTCCACTTTTCAAACGGTAGACTATTCAGATTCCAAGTTTGTTATCGACCTAAATAAGACGCGTAGGTTAGGACTCGTGTCAGCTAAGGTGCAAGCTCTACGAAACGAGGGGATAAAAGGTGTTCGAGCGGCCCTCGTGGCGGATGTGCAGCGTGATAACAAAACCACAATTCGGTATCTGACGGACTGAAACGGGTGTGAGGCCTTTCACCAGCACTTTTCTCGGTTGTTCAGAGGAAGTGGCAGGGCGGAGATGTTGGTGAACTACATTCACTAATTCGGTGGCCGACGCTGAGCGCTTTGGGATGCCCATGTCGGCTGCATAAGGCATAAGTCACCCCGTTTAGATCGTCTTCCCTATGAACTTTACGTAAATGTGCCAGACTTGTTCTCCCATCTCCACAAAGCGCTCTACTGCAACTGGCAGCTGAACGGGAGTATTCCCAGTTCTGTGAGCCGAGGTGTAGTGACGCTGATAGGGAAAGACGAAAACAAGAGGGACACAT
>NC_068981.1:122083810-122091765 GCF_001194135.2 Octopus bimaculoides | reverse complement strand
ATATATATATATATATATATATATATATATAATCCACACACTCACGCACACACATATTCATATATATGAATATGGTGGCCGTATTTCAGCCTATTTGTAGCATCTTATGAAGTTCTGGCATTGACGTTTGTCTTATAATTCTACGTCATGGATGATTTCAGTTGAAAAGTTTAGTACAAATACGATTTCATCTTTCAAATTTTATACCATTATTGGTGTAAGAACTAGCGTTCCTTTTAAGATGTAAAGACGTTTAGATGTCAATAGTATTAAATATTCTTTGTAATTGGAAACTTATCAGATTAGGAAACGGAAACAGAGATTCCATTGTATTATTGTAATTAATGGTAAACATATGTTCAGTCGTAAGAAAAAATACCAATAATGTATATCAAGTAATGACACGAGAATTAGAAAGCAAAGAAAATAATGAAATATTGCCACCTAATTATAGACATTTTTTGATTTATCGTCAGATATTTCAGCTTGTTGATTAGAATTACCAAGATTTTATATCTATTTGAATTGCTTTATGTGCCATCTTCCCAATTTGTAAAGCAAATAATAAAACAAAATCACATCTCTAGTGAATTTATGGATGCATCATTCATTTTCTAGAAAAAACTGATGGAATGATGCAGTCGTCAGCGATGCATCAACAATAAGTTTTGTTAATGATTATATTAGTATTACTATAATGTCCTTAAACGTGCAGACAACAATTATCGTTAGGAACATATGAACGGCTAACTTAACTTACATTTTCTATGGTAGCCAACGGCAGCAACATTGTATGCTTCTGCAGAAAGATATATCTAACGAGATAATCATCTTATGGGTGTTACCATTGAATATTTTGAAAATATATTGGGAGACGGACTGCTGAGCTCATCGCTAATTCTCTTCGTGTATTATATAATACGCGTACTGTATATGAAAACTAAGCTTACCCCTATCTATTCTGTTGCTTGCAATTTGGTAAGAACACTAAAGTGTATTTATCTAGAAATATGAAGTGTGATATACGTTCTCGCAAATAATTTGGGCATCCAGTGAAGAGAATATTAATATATGCGCTACATAATTCTTCTTTCTATAAATATATATGAATAAATTATGAGTAATATTGCGAGTAGAAAATTTGTCTGTAGGTAACCGAAGACCAAATATTTGATTCAAATAAATTTTAAACTATTTTATTTATTGAACATTCTAGAAATATCAAAATAATCTACCTCTAGTGTGTGTGGACAAAGCTAGTATGAATGGATCAAAGGAAGCATCTTATTTTGTCATATAAAACCAGATTATAACCGGTGGAGATACTGATAGAAATAAACAAAGTTTCAAAAATATAAAGAATATCACATTGGTGCAGTATTTCTGAAACTATATATGATGTCTGAAGCTACCGTACATTTTATCTGAGAATATTGTATCTAGAGACGCAATTACTAAGCTGATGCTATGCATGTACTTGACAACCTAATTATAAGTCTTCTGAGAAAAGCTCCGTAGTTCTCATATGAGCTTTCATTTGTATAGAAAATCAAAGTGCGAAAATAATATGGAACCTTAGGACATAGACATACCAGCAGATATCATGCACTAAGCTTAATCTCATTTTCCGTGACAAAAATGACAATACATACTAATTACTGCCATCAGAATGGGAAATAATATGGCATAGGTACTGATGTTGAAAGCAAAATATGAAATTTATGATGCGTCTTCATCACTCTGTTACTAATCAGTAATTTTGGGAAAATCCAGAGCCTCTTGAGCAAATGCACGTCCAAATTACTATAAGAAGACAGGCATCTTCCTAAAAGTATGAAATGTACTTGAAGATATTGTTGGGACATTCGCATACAACATTTCAAAACCTAAACTATCTGTGCTTTAACATTAACCTACAGCAAATGTGTTAAACTTCTATGGATATTTGTAATGATTCAATTCTTTTTTGAGGACAATCAATCTTTTGAAATATTTTAAAACATAAGTAATAAATATATCGATTAAAAATAGAGCGAGTTAAAGTAGATATCTGAAATGAGATAATGATGTGAATTTACACGACTAAGATAATTAGTGATGTACTGAATTAGGGACAGCAACAAATTATTAATAAACTGAAATTTTCTTCTTTGTTTTCCGAAAGGAAGCAAAAGGTGATTTAAAGAAGTTAAGATATTTTCCCATTTAATTACCATGTTTAGGAAGAAAACTGTCTGAACATGATTTGCAAGAAGGGATATCATAAGAACATTATAGCCCTGTAAGCAATGGAACGTAGCGGGGCTATAGTATTTATAATCCATGCGCACATAGACTTGCATTGAATACTTATACCTACAATTCGCAAGACGTAATTGTTTCGACCAAAGTACGATTTAGGACATCTTTCAGGTTAATATGCTTCATAAGTAAATTATAACATAGGTAAGACTGTAGAAGAGTGTCAAGATTTGCACAAATACCAAATGGCACATTTTTCTAATCCAAATTTCATATCTATTTCTTTGGTAAATCCATGTACTGTCTATAGTAGTGTTTCCAGCTGTTTATAATTTCTAGCGTATAGTTTTAGGTCATTCATATATAAAAGGTGCCTGATTGCTTTGCTGTAACATTTGTATCCGCATCCAGTTCTATTTAGCATGTCAGATAAAGGTGTCAGTGCCAAGCAGAAAAAAGTGTGGTGAGAGCGTGTCTCCCTGGAATATACCTCTTCTAATAGGGATGACTTTGGTTTTCACGAGTCCCTCTTTTGTTTGGAGCTGTAGCACTGTTTGCCATTTGTTCATTGAGTGCCCTATGTATTTTATAATAATTGGTGCCACCTTGTTTATGGCTAGCGTTTATTCATAGAGTGTCTTACGTATTTTATAATTATTGGTGCTACTTTGCTTATGGTTAGTGTTTTGAGGATCCACGTGTGGGGAATACTATCAAAAGCCTTTCGGTAGTCGATCTAGGCCATACTGAGGCCTTTCTTCTTTCTGCAGCTGTCTCCAGCTGCACCTCTGTACCGTATCGAAGCCGTCGTTAGTAGTTGTATTAGATGTTGTTAGTAGTCTGTTATTTAAGTTATCTGTGTAGAGAATGTTTCACTTCATGTCCGATTTGTATATTGTCCTCGTATATTTTTGCATTCTTATTTATCTGGGAAAACCTGCTAATAACACTCCAACTTATTGGCAACTAATACCATGGCCCACAAGAGTAATATTTGTAACTGCGTAATTACAAATATCATCAAAGTAATTTATAAACCAGCATTTAATGGTATATTCATTTCTATTTTCACAATGTTTTTGACAATTACATACATCATCAAAGTTGAAGTGTTTCGTGGTACATCTACTACCTTATGAACAACTCATTTATATCAGTTAAAATTCAATTATTGGGACGATCATGTAGCTAATTCATATATTACGTTTCCCTATTTTTTCATTTCATCTGTGTTTTCTTCAAATCTGTAGCTCTGACTTTCCCACTGCGTCTCATCCAAGAAACTCATATCGCTAGTGTATCATGATTTGTTCACTAATATGTTCCCGTGCTTTTGGCCTTTTTTGCTGATATGAGAAACAGGATGAAGGAAAATAGCAGCTGAGAATTGACCAACAACTGATTTCTATTAGGTACAGTAAACTACAATGTCAGAAGTGAATATAACACCTGCTGTGTTTTCAAATGGTATTTAACTACCGTGCAAAAATTTCAATATACAATCTGATATCAGATTACTTATATCAAAGGAATAAAATTGGAGTATATATGGTATCGTATCCAAATAACATATATGACATTAAACAAGAGAAAGGAATTTTAGAATACCATACCTTATCAATTAAGATAAAAATATAAATTAAAAATTTAATGCAGCTGGTTTCTGACCGTGGTTATCAAATACTTATGGTAGGCAGTTCCATAGCTGGTACGTGAAATTATGACATTTTAATTAGTATCAAAAGTGCAGTTTGATCTGGAATTTAAAAATACATTTTTGAAGAGAAAACACACAATTTCACTTTGTTTATACCTATCTAAGCCATACTTGTTGCTGATACTAATGTGCAAAAAGTGAGATGAATATCTTTTTAAAGTAAGTCAACCTCTACATTTTAAATATAAAATTGAGTTTTATTAACTGTAGAATTTTAATTAAAATTGAAAACAAATATTGGAAGTTGTATGATGCAAGCAAGTGAATTACATATTGTAGTTAAACAATTTTAGTTATTATTTATAATAGCATAGCTTAATGGGGTTAAAATGAATACCTACATTAAATTTACATGGTTGATTTGTTTGTACAGATCGTTAACAAAGACATTTTTGTTAGACTGCAATTGATAATACATGCAGATTTAGATAATAGAAATTTGAGCAAGAGGTGTTTGGTTGATATTTGTTGTGACAGGAAATGAGATTTGAATCGCACTTCTTTTAGCATTTATATAGTGGTCTGTTAAGTGCTTTTATTAGTTATTTGGTAGATTTTAGAAATGAGAAGGGTCAATGGTAATTTGACTCCAATAATTTTATGTTGTATGTGTTACTCTATGACTCGTTAACTGAGATGATTCAGTATATGTCATATCATATCAATCCGGCTACTACAGAGATTTTCATTGGAATATTTAGAACAATTAGAAAAGATGGTTTCTTTGCGAGGTTTTGATCATTTTTGTGAGATGTTCTAAACAAGGGTTTTGATGGTATTTCATGGATGACAGGCATGTAGGGAAAGGAGCTTTTCATACTCTCTTTTCACCTTCTGTCCTTTCATTTCTTCCATCATATGCTACTCTTATATTTTTGCCTTTTATTTCTATCTACTTCCTTTTTAATTTATTCTACCAGCTTTTAGTTCCTTTGTATAAACTGTCGGGAAAATCCACAAAGATTAGAATTATTCGGAAAAACTCTTAGGCAAATTATTAATCAAATAATTTTAAATACATAAACTTAACAAAATATTAATAAAACTATGCTTAGATTGATTAAATATCGCTTCCACACATGGTTCACTTCTCGAAATGAATCCTCGTGCTAAATAGCTGAAAGGCTGATGTGCTGGCTGCATAGTTTCTCAGATTCTTGAGAGTAGGAGAAAGTTGAAAAAAGTTAGGTATCATATCAAATAGAAAGGAGGCATTATATTTTCAAGCAGAAATACATATTCTGTTCGACCACATATACAAGATAAACATACCTCCAGGGAAAAGGACCCCGGCCTAACGTTGCCATCAATGCAGACAAGGAGGCAACTGCATGCCGGATCCAGTAGATCCCTATCGTTGAAGCACATTTGATGAGTTCTTGGCAATCTGGGCCTACGGACGCTGTTCATTGATGCATCCTAAGAGTGAATTTCCTGATTTTTTTGTATAAACTCTAATTCATGAATTTAGTCAAATTCAGAATTATTTTGCGTTTGTTTTTATCCAACTATTACACAAGGAATGGGTAAAATTAAAGGTGTAGTCCATAAATGAATATGGCGGAGAACATAAAATGGGAGAAAAATCGGAGACACATTGAGGATCGAATTTGGATTTATTGCAAAATATCAGGAAACCAACTTGTATATCCACGAGTAAATAGAATAGAGTGCGGCACAGACAAAGAAGCAAAAACTAGAAAACTGCATATCTTCTATATGCTGAAGAGGATAGATTTGAAATCTATTGAGCGAAGAAAGTTGAAAGCAGGACAATTGTACAATCATGTTATTAAAAAATAATAATGTATCTATAGAACGTGAGCTGGTACGTAAACAGTTTATAGTTGATAAAATCGTGTCTGCACAAAAAATATATAAAAGTGTAGAAATGTACGAGATATACAAGGATGTCACTATACTTCAGCATAGGGGTAATGCCACAATGCTCTATATTGGTCCGTATTAAGTTTCTACCATATGGGACCAGCTATCACAAAAGGTTTTGTATTAAACCGAGTTTCTGGAAATATAATGCTCAATATGACCAAATGCTGTAGCAATTATCGAGCCGTAGAATGACAGCAATAGGTATTTACATTAGCTCAGTATGGGAATATATCTTATTGACTGTTTTGAGGTGAAGGTAAAGGTATATTTCAATATACACCAATTAGTTGGAATAAGTAAATATGATCCTGCACTTCGCAAGTCATAAGATCATGCCTCTACTGAAACGTATATGATCAGTTTGCATAGAGGAAAACTGTTTTAGACGAAAACCTTTCAAAAGATTTTTCGGATAATCTAACTTAGAAGTAAAATAAAAAGGAAGGAAAGATAAATAAGCATATTGCCTAGCCTGGCAAACATAGTTTTATATTTACCTCAGAAAGTATTACTGTCATAAGTAAAATTAAATTGAAGTAAGTTCCTTTGAACTGACTCCACTCTTTGCTAAAAATGACAAGGCCATCAGAACCATTCTCATTGCATACAATTTACCGCGTCCTAAAAAATACCAAAGGAGTGAATGCTCTCAAAATATATTCCAAATTAAAATAATCACGCCTTTTACATCTTATGTAAGTAAATCGATATGGAAGGGAGTAAATGCACCAACAATATGTGTATGCCTGATAGAGGGAAATACCGATGCTTCCCACAACGAACATGCCTCTCTCTGCATACTCTTAGAATATAATCAAAAATATTTTGTTGAAGTCTTTGATGTAGAGGCTACAAGTGGTGGAGATGCGGGGTATTTTGGGAAAATAACCCACAGAGAGATATAGTAAATTCTACATAGTTCTATTTCACTGCCATGGAATGGCCATTCAAAATCAACTCACCTTCTAAATTAGGCCTTGTCTTCACAAACTGAACAATTGCCGCATTACCAAAAGATGAGCTCGTAAACTCATAAAGCTGTTTGTGATTTGTGTACAATTTCTGGTCAGGATACGGAAAAAAATTTGTTCAACGATTCCTACTCGTAATTATCTATCAGGTGGATTACACACCATCAATTCTGCCCTTTTGTATATCCTCAAATTGCAACACCGGCATTCTTAGAGAAGACTACATTATGAAATATCTGATGATGTGTTGAAAACACTAAGGATGAAAAGGAATTATTTCTGACTTTACGTACACAAATCGCAGATATTGACAGTCCAATGGCTTATGGAATTCGGGAAAATTTAATCAAATGCCAGGGAAAGCCCTGGTTCGACAAACTCTTGTTTAATTTACTCTTACTGACTGCAAAATTTATCCAACAGCTGCTCTTAATTTTACTAAGGATATCAATATCTGTCGTTCTTTCCCAATTATGTAAAAGTTTTGCAAAAAATTCCAAATGCAACTCTATAATACTCCAATACTCCCTAGTTAAGTTCAATTGGAATAAGTATAATGTGTGGATCATCTCTGAATATACAAGATGGATAAAGAAGCAAAAATATAAAACAACACACTTTCTATGTACAGAGGAGGTTAGACCTGAAATCTATTGAGCGCAAAGAGTTGAAAGCAGGACCAGTGTGGAATCATTTTATTAAAGAAAATAATGTATCTATAGTACGTGAGCTAGAACATAAAATGGGTGTAGCTGATAAAGTGATACCTGCACAAGAGTATTTAGAATCTTTAGAAATATTCGAGTTATACAAGAACGACACTATATTTCAATATAAAAGTAACATGATAATGCTCCAAATTACTCAGGTAATGGTGCCAGCTTTCATTTTGATGCGCATGGTCAACAGTTGGATAGTACAATCAACGAAAATATGTTGGCTTCATTATACTGCATAATGCATCTTATACAAAAATAGGAATATAACTAACACTTTTGTACTTTCTTAATTAGCATCAGTATTTTTATTTTGCTACTTAAATAAATGTATAGATGCAAAATATATTCAAATACATAAGCATAGAAATAAAATAGAGATTACGTAAAATGGAATAATAATTGTCAACCAAAAATACT
>NC_068981.1:122073086-122078425 GCF_001194135.2 Octopus bimaculoides | reverse complement strand
TATATAATCGTTTCGTCTGGAACAAAATTCTGTGCCAGTTGACTTCATAGATTTTCTAAGATTGATGTAATTGATATAATTTTCGGACTGTTAAAAAAAGACAACAGAAAAGGAAGACCCTGGCTGAATTTGATAGTGCAGGCATGTGGTCAGTGTTACAGAGTGGGATTGGGACGGGGGAATGGCCAGTGAGTCAGTCGTGGTGTTTATAGCAGTAGAAAGACAAACGTACAATCGGGGCACAATGCCTGAGGGTCAATCGCTGGAGCTTGAATTTTTGTAGTTTCATGCACTTGCTGAGAATAGGCGCACTTTTATGACAAACTTAGTAATTTTCGTATTAATTTAGTATTGGTGCATTGCTTAAGTTCATGCTTCATGGTACTGCTTGTAATTGCATTGTATATGTAAATATATGGCCTGGTTTCTTTAAAACTCTGTTGATCCATGTCTATGGGTGTTCGAAATATGTCATGCAGTTATAAATGCTATGTCAACCCCGGCAACAGTATCCTATATCCGTGTAGAAAGTAGATATAAATATTTTCAATGTACATGACAATTTTCGAATTGTGTTCCTTCACAGATTTCCCTCGAAATAGTCTTTCTTTCTCTTTCCTCTTTTGTTTATGTAGGTTTAAAACAATTACAGAATATTTTATTTCTGTGTAGCATTACTGTTTATTTCAATTCTCCCAAGATAATGAATTGCGATACAGGATTATATTACTGCTTTTCTTAGAGTAGACACAATTGTTTTATTTTGAATTCCCATTCAGAACGAACGGGAATCAAGTCTTGAGATTTATGTGCGAGAATTCATCATTTTGTTACTTCTCCATTCAGATTATGTTCAGTGAACTTAATTTTATTTGGAAGGAAGGATATTGCATTTGAACTAGACTAGAGTTTCTCAAAATATCTTGATAACCGAAAAATCATAGCAATTTTTTTGTACGTAGATATATGTTTGTTTATATAAGCGACTTTATAAAAATGCAACAATTAGAAGTAAAGCAGTCTACATATATATATATATATATATATATATATATATATATATATATATATATATTGATTAGATTTTACAGTAAATATTATGCACTTGTCTGAAGACATAACAGATAGTAAAGATTTCATATTTTAAACGATAGTTTTCAATTTAGTTTTGATATATGGTATTGTTTAAATAGAATTTGGAATGTGTTTACTACTTATTTCATCAAATTTGTAAAGCTGGGAAATCGTGGAAGGATTTTCATAGTGGTTGGACCAACAAAATTTTGCATCAAAATATAACTGAACAGCTAATCAACTTTAAGAACTCGGGAAATATTGCATAATGTAGTGCTAGATACATTGTCTCCCCCCAAAAATACAATTCAATATCAATAAAGTAGTAGTAGTAGTAGTAGTAGTAGTAGTAGTAGTAGTAGTAGTAGTAGTAGTAGTAGTAGTAGTAGTAGTGGTGGTGGTGGTGGTGCACACTAACCTCTGCGGCTATTCTTCGACACAACAGTACATTTGTTTGCCTCATTTGCTAAGCATATGCTCATCCTCACGGCCGTTGCAATCCACATGTAAATATTATGTGCTGGTTACTCAGAACAGTCCATCCTTTCGGTAACCATTCCTTTTGGTTACAATAATCATATTAATAGTAATACTAAACTAGAAGGAACGTTTGAACCGTCCGTTATACTTATAAACAAATTATCGTCAGATTGATTTAAGAGAACGAGGGCATTATATTCAACATATGTCTTGCCTACAATATTAAAATTTTCAGACGATGATTAGCTGATATTGAGTTTTATATTATTGACAATAAAAAAAAGATCTCTTTGCTAAAGTGTTTTTCTTTCTTTTCCTCTCTGATTTATAGCGTTCATGTGTCGCGGCAGTGTACACATATATGTATATATGAATTCTAAGTGTTCACTCGTCTCAGTCAGTCAAAATCACTGTTAGAACGACTTAAATATGAAGCACTATTAATGCTACCATCATATTGTTTGTACCTGTTTTCCCTACTTTCCGCATTTTAAATTTTCATTCGTATCCCCGCACCTCCATTCTACACCTGCTTTTCTATATCTCTAAAGAACTGTTTTTCTTACTCATTTACCCTTTCTCTTGGTGTCTCTGCCTGTTTGTCTGTCTTACTCTCGCTCTTCTCTTATCCCACTCTCTCACTCCTCACTTCCTCTGTGTGTATGTGTGTGTATGTGCGGGGTGAGTTTATAAATATCGATTGTGTTTATGTCAGAACGGCAACCTTATATCAAAGTCTACAGCTAATTATATAGAGAAAAATCGATACGCTGAAGTTAAAAATCAAAGTTTAAAATATCAGTTTAATAAATGTCTTTGACATTTGCTTTTCTTTACTACATATAACAGCACAATAGCTTTGTTTATATTTCGTTTGGTAACATATATATACACTGATAAAAATAACGTAGAATTACATCCAATATATACAATGTTTATGTGCGCACACGCATGTATGTATATAAGTATATACGTACATACAAACATATATATGTGAGTGTGTGTGTGTGTGCGTGTGTGCCTGTCTGTGTGTGTATATATATATGTATATATATACATGTATATATATATATATATATATATATGTACATATGTAGATGTATACATATGTGTCTGTATAGATAGATAGATAGATAGATAGATAGATAGATAGATAGATAGATAGATAGATAGATAGTTAATATATATACGAGCGGACTGGCACACACACACACACACACACACACACACAGATACACACAGATACACATATACACACACTCACACGCATATATGTATGTATTATCGCCGATAGAGTACATATTCATATTTTCTAAGACTTGTTTCAGTGACTTATGAAGAGGATGTTGTTATTATGTTTATATACAATATTAGAAAAGTCTCCAACAACAATACTTTTTTGCAAAATGAAAAAAAAATTCCCAATTACTTTGATAGATTTATATTTAAGAACCAATTATGATTTATTTCAATAAGTATCTATGTCTGACATATTCAATATCTTTACCTATCACACTAGATAGAAAAGCAGAGAAACCCATATAGAGAGTCCAACGAGTAGTAAAACCTTTACGGAATACAATGTTACGTAACAAGGGAAACATGTTAATTTCCCACGATCTACGTCACCTGGTCAACGACTAGAACTTGTTCAGTGATTCCAAGTAGGAAGAAAGAAATGAACTAGCATCCAACGACAGATGAGTTTCTGTAGTAAAGATAAGCATAATAGAGAAGGAAGCTAGCTTTGAGTCACACACAGGAAACAAAAATTACAAAAGCATTAATTCAGTCAAATGCACCGGGCGATTGTTTGCATCTACAACGCAAGAACAACCCCAGTTTTAAACAATGTTTCAGCCAGTATCCATCGACTTATTTTCGTTTAAAATGTCTATGTGGATATCAGGAGAGAGGAGAAGGCTCTGTGACATATACTGCTAAGTGTGAGCGATTACAAAACCACTTGAACGCGAAATGCGTTTGGTTATTTTTTTTATTTTCTAATCTAACGTTCATGCAGTTACTCATACAACAAACCTGCATCGAAGGCCATGTCTAGGTAATGTAACATTGAAAATTATTTCGATTGTAGCAGCAATATATTAATTCGGGAAAAAATGCAGACTAGGAATAATATCAGGTAGTCTACGCAATCCCTAATTATCTGGTCCTATGAAACAGAGAGCAGCATTGCATTTATTATCTGAAGGGAACCATGAAAGGAAAAATAATTATTTTCACTTATTTATATAAGTTATAGTATCCCACACGCAGTCACATCCAAATATTTTGGTGATATATATTTGTACATGACAAGCTTGTTCTCACCTCCTTTGTTTTAGTGTATCTGTAACATAACAGTAAAACTGTTTTGAAATCAGTGCTTATACTTAATCAGAACATTTTGGAGTAAGGAACTGCTAATTTCAGAGAAGGCGGACAATCCGTATGCACGTCTACTAAGGTTTCGTCTTAAATTTTCCTACCCTTATATAGCATATTATTTACACAATTTCTGTTCTTCAGAATGAAGTGTAAATGTTGGTGTTTGCTTAGAAATGATTATAAGAAATTGTCTAGATAGAGTGTTATATAATATTAGAAGGGACTAATTCTTATCCCAAACTAATAACAGCGTTTCCAGTTGTGAACAAAGAGAAATTGGAAATCCTCTTTCTGAAAATAAGTAATCCCGTTAGAACTAATGCCATATTGCCCAACCTAAACAGTAAAACCATAAATACATTCTAGCAAATTAAATTTACAACTAATTGGCGACCATCATCAATATTCATAACTCAGTTTCTTGTAGAGACCATTCACTTACAATATTTTTTTGAAGGACATTTTTTCTTTATATATAGGAATTTTACCCTTACATTTATATTAATACAAATAGGAACATTTCAACAAATACGCATAGGGACACTATGTTTTCTAAACATGTTTTCATTGAACCAACTAAATAAGTATTTCGTTTATCGCAACTTTATATAAATAGTCTTTCTATATTAACCGATCCGAACATTTCATTTCCTTTCCCCCACATTAATTACTTAACAAAATATACAGCAATTATTTGAAAAAAATACCCATTATTCTTTTTTTGTGTGTAACGTTAGTGAAGCAGGCAAACTGGAAATTGGTTCAAATTTGTTCAAAAGTTTGTGTCTTCTAATAAGTCATGTCTTCTGCATAGTATCCATTGTAATATATAACTTGTTGTATCCAAATTGTCAGTGACAAATCTTTAGTATTGTAACACATTAATCACGTTTCCTTAACTATTAGAGATGGATCTCTTCATATTTAAAACGTATCGACAAACGCAGCAATTTGTCATGTTCTGTAAACGCAATATATCCAGCAATAGCATTTACTTTCTCGAGTTACTTTTAGATCTTCCATCTTATCTATCTTTCACATCTTATTAACTTTGGCATGATACTATCTATCTTTAGAATCGCATATTTTATTAATATTCTTCGGTTGACAATGCAAAATACACACACTATTGCTTGTGTGTGTGTGTGAACGTTTATATAATGTAAACATTAGGTGCAGGAATGGACGAGTTGTAAGAAGCTTGGTTCCCAAACACATGGCATCTTGAGTGTCTTCTATTATAGCCACGGACCGACAAAAGCCTGGTGAGTGGAGTTGGTAGACGAAAACTGTAAGAAACCCGTCGTATATATATATATATATGTGTGTGTGTGTGCGTGTGTGTGTGTGTGTGTGTGTGTATAGCACGGAATTTTGTCAGTGAACAGGTCGCGGTC
>NC_068981.1:122072822-122073076 GCF_001194135.2 Octopus bimaculoides | reverse complement strand
TGTGTGTGTGTGTGTGTGTGTATAGCACGGAATTTTGTCAGTGAACAGGTCGCGGTCTCAAATCGACGAAAATATTTTGGCAAATTAAATTTAAATGCTAAAGTGAATCTAACAGTTTTTGTGTGTTTTTAAATGGCTTGTAAACAACTTCCATCCGCAATTGTTTTCAGTACACGATCTCAGATCATGTTACTTGCTATGTAAGTACATCTTCGTAATATATATATATATATATATATATATATATATATATA
>NC_068981.1:122066462-122072521 GCF_001194135.2 Octopus bimaculoides | reverse complement strand
TATATATATATATATATATATATATATATATGTATATATACACACACACATATAAGTTTGTGCTTAAAAGATGTGTGTATATATATATGTGTTTGAGTATGCATATCAACATCACTGTTTGCATCGCCCGTCCTACCCTCCTCCGATCCACTTTCATATTCTACAAACGTACCAGCAAAGACTTCGCTTTCTCCTCGTACTGCACCACGTGTTCCATCCCCTATTTCTAGTTCCCCTACTTATGTCATTGACCATAATCGATCCCTTTCCAATAAGTGGCCAGGATCTCTTCCATCGCATAACCTTTCGCCTTACATCACGTATTTATGTTGGTGGCGTTAGCATTTCTAGGGAGAACTGTGTATGTAAAATCATTGTTTGAAAATTACGTTCTCTTCGACAACAATTTTTTCTCTTCGATAACAATTAAACATATTTTAAATACTATGGGTGAACGCTCAGCAATGCAAGTACATTATCTTTTTATATAAAGTGTGGTAAGAATATCTCACTTCAGATAGGAAATATGGACGGTAAAAAAGATAAAGAAGAAAATTAAGAAAAATGAAGAAGAATTAAAGGACAAGAGAAAAAAAGAAAAAAATGATTAAATTTTCAGTAAAATTTCAGAGGGTATTACTGCATCTTTACCAGCTTTGCAGAAAACTTGAGAAAATAAGTCATATTTAGGTTGGTTGTGACCAGTTCCGTAAAACAAACATATCATGGTTTTCAGCCACCCCTGTTTACCTTGGCTATTGAAAACTGTTGTATTTTGTACTTTCTTTAATATATTTCTTATATCTGTTTGTAGAGGCCACATATTTTTCCTGTCATTTATACTATAAGCTTTACACTTTTCAACATTTCACCACCTGCTACTCTATTCTTTTCTTTTTTCAGAGACCAGATGTAGTTTGCTAGATTTTATACATTATGTATCGCAAAGTTTCTGAAGAAATATGTTAAGTTGTTAAAAGTTTTATGAACGACACTTTCGCTATAGCTACAACATACTTCCACGCTTCGTGTCTAAAGATTTTACTTATACAGCATATGTATTGAAGGATTAATCGAATGGCTATTCGGTGAAGTCCTGACATAAAGCCTTCATGTGTGAGTTGAAACTATACATCATAGTTTATTTTTTATATATTGGCTATTCAACAAATACTATCTTTAAGGAAGAGCCTATTGAATAATTCCATATATCTATGGGTGGGATGGTGAGAAAGTACAGAGCTATTAGCTGTAGAATAGATTTAATTACGATTGACTTAGCATTTACAGAAGTGCAGATTGGGAACCAAATGATATTACGGAACTACTCCATTTTTATAATGGCTGTGAGTCGTCATAGAGACAATTATTTCCGATAATCCTCACACTCCAGTGACATCGTAAAGGCTTCTCTCGTATAGAAATCCCTTACTATAAAACACAGAATTGCTCTACAAGCATTATGAAGATTAAAAACAACTTTAAGAAGTGTCTTCAACTCATATTTACGGAAGCTTTGCTAAAATACCTATATTGACTTGTACTTAAATCTAGTGTGAAATCTTAACAATCTACCTATATTAAGAAAGTTTCTGCAATACTTTTGTCTGATATATCTGTATGTTACTGATATGTCCTTCCTTCTACTATTGAAAGTGTGCCGTATTTGTGGTTTTAAATATATTAACGGGTAATTTCTGTTTAAGAGAAGTAATAATGGCGATCTTGAACTTAAACGACGATACACTTTAAGTTTCTTTGTTATCATCTTCGTTTTCAAACTACACTGCTTTCCCTAATAATTTTAAAGAAATAAATGGGGAAAGATCTTCAATGTGAAACCGGCTAAATTGAAGCATTTCTACTATTTCAGTGTTACCCAAGTAATATATGGCTTTATTGGGTAAGTGCGACCAAAGTACTGCATATAATGCGACCAGCGTGCCCTACATATATCAGAGCAAGTTTTTGAGATAACTAGACATTTTGTTATTTATATGAATACCTCTACGCAAAGAGAATGTGTTGTATATTGTCATAATCATATGAAATGATCTTCGTATATTCCTATAAAGGCTACATATGTAGCCTTTAAAATCCGTTACTGTTAAGGCAGATAATTCAACATGCTTTGAATAAGTGCAGTACAATTTTATAAGATATTTTAATTTGGAATCTATGTAATCTACGCATTTAGGCATTTAATTTTTAGTTGTTTGCAAGTATTAATGTATAATAATTCTTTTATTTTTGCAGGAGTATTATATCTTTCAGAATGATGCTGGGTAAAATGATGTTTGCGAAGGCGGTTATGCGTTATCTTCCTTAAAAATAGAATGCAATGCATTACAAATAACTTGCCACGCGTGCCTTACATGTTTCCGTTGAGCAGTTCAAATTATTTTGCTTTTTTTTTTCTAGTGGAGAGTACTTATCGAACTAAGGATTTACTCCCTTAATTAGGGATATATTTGGCTATAGATGCTATAATTTGGTCGAATAGTTCACGATCCTTAGAGAGAATATTGCATTACAAAAAATACAATTGTTATGATATAACAATAACACATTCAGTTTCTAAAATTAATTAAAATACCAAACATGAACATTTCTAGAGATTTTATATCTATATAGTATCATGAGCAAAGATATGTATGGCTCTGAAGCTGAACAAGTGATAATCAATAAAGAATTATGCTTTCTATTCTTAGGTATGCTCATTAATTCCCAGACCCCTTTTCCATTATAGAATCCTCTTAATTGCTTCAATCTGTTGGTATTACACTCAGAATGAATTACCGTTTAAGCATTTATTCTGTAACCGGTTTATTGATTTTATTTACAGAAAAACTATCTAGGTCATTATAGCAGTGTATAAATCGCTACAGTGAGAATATTTACTGTTTAGCTATCTACTTCATTAACAAAAAAATTTGAGAAATGATTTTCATACAATACGATTGTAGTACGCACTTTCTAAAGGAATCTATAACTGATAAGTGGGAATATATTTACTAAAATATTAATAAACCAGTACATAGAATGTGATCATGAGAATCTTCAATTAGATAATGATAACACACTATTTTCAGTTTAGATTTGCGATGAAATAATACTACAGAAATACTGAATCTACTTTGAATCAAGTTATTGAATTTGCCACTGAGTCAATTTTCCATACTAATTTCACACATAAATCCTTATCTTAATTCACTTTTTATTCTTATCTCACTCTGTCGCTTCCCATCCATTCATTCATTTATATATATATATATATATATATATATATATATATATATATATACATTTAGACGGACAGAAACTAACACACAAACACACATATCATCAAAGGATTCATAAGACAGAAAATATGCATTTGTATATTTGTCTGTAGAGGGAGCATATCAATCAAAGTATACAGTATTATGGATCCGTTATAGTCGATTCTCCCAACCGGACTTGTACATGATATTGAGTAACTAGATTATCTAACTGCTGCTCTGGATGGAGATAACCGTTATGGGACGAATGAGGATGACTTTCTGTTACTCGGGTGAGGAAATGTTGTGTCTGGAATGTTAGTGCCGTAGGTAGTCTAGAGAGGTATTTATCCTATTTATCTCCACTCACTTAAAACCCAACGCCAGTCATGATAGCTAGCAGAAAATGGATGGTGAAGTTTATGTGCGTAGGGCACATTTATGTAGGGTGATATGTTTGTAGTTGGAGAGTATGAAGGGAAGACAGATGCTCAAACCTTTGTTGTTCTCTCAAGTTATAATCGATCTATAATTCTGTCTATTTTGATTATCTACACACGCAGGCACACACTCACTCGTATATCTATATACATGCATACATTGAATCGCATTGCATATGTTATAAGCTATGTGTTATGTTATGTGGTGTGCTATATTTATAATGGTATCTCATAATAACCCTGCCTAGTTAGTCTGACTTCATCCTATTTTGGTGATTACAATATCTTCCTTTCTATTATGTTCTACCCTACTGATCATATCATGTATATTTGTAGTGGTTTTATGTAAGTAAGTCTCCTTTCGACTATAAAATCATACATACAATAGCACCTGTAACATTACAACTTATAAAATCTCTTTGGTCTGAATACCTTTAATTGCCCTTACTACGTCCATACATATTACCTCCTCTTTTCGGTTTACCTTTATCTCTTCCCTACCTCTAATTTTAATCCCATCTATTTATATGTAGATTATATGTATTTCTTATTATTTTCTATAAATTCTTACTTTGTTTTCTTATTTTGATATCCATACTTATTAACTTCCTATCCTTTATAAATTGTTATTTTTCTTGTTCTTAAATTGATATTTTTCAAGTTACTTAAGTTTATGCGAGATGGTTATACTATATCCATATAAACGTATAAATATTTGTGTATATGTATATATGCATATATATATATACATATATCAATGTGTGTGTATCTGCGTGCGTCTTTTTCCTTTTTTCTCATTCATGGCTTAAAATTAATAGACAGCATGTATGTCTTTCCAGTTAATCCCTTAGAAATGAATGAATATTAAACTGATTCTATGTAATATTCCCTTTTAGATGTTTATAATTGATATATATATACACCTTTTACCTATTTTAGTCAAGATATCATTTTCGAAATTCTTAAATTTATCTTTATACAATATTACAATATTGTTTACAAACAATAACCCATAGTGCCCCAATATAAAATTTCCTCCGCATTAACATCTTAGGTTTCTTAGCGTCTTGCCCCTTCAACGGATAATTAACATGATTTTAAGTCTACCTCTACGATGCCTCTTTTTATAGAAAATTACTTATATCTAACTGATTACTCCTAATTTATTATATCCTCCCCGAGGAAAAGAGATGCATATGATAATATTTATGACCATACCTAGTCACTGCTTGCCCTTTATTCAAAATAGTGCACAGTCACTCTTGCTCTTTATTCAAAATAGATAAGTCTTCTAATCTTAGCTTTAGTAGTTGACAAAGAGATAAATGAATTAGAAATTAATTACAATCCCTTATAAAGCTATGACCCTCTAGACGCGTGCGATTCTTGGAAGTGTAGTTTATTCTTAGCTACAATATGTCTGTTTGTTTGCAAAATAGGTCTGTTTTGATATTTTCCTTTCTTTAATGATAAGGATATCTAGAAATGGTAGTTCCTTTCTACTATATTCCGTGGTGAATTGTTTTGCTCCATGAACCCTATTTACAATGGAATGGAATCTTTGGAGATCTTCTTGGCTTCTCTCTCAGAAGATGAAGCAATCATGTAGGTAACGTTTCCAGTTGTTATCAATGTAGATGACAAAACCGTGACTGAAAGTTTCCTGCAGTTGAGAATATAGCTTTGTCGCTAGGTATCCCTTAATGACTGTTGTATATATTGTGGCTACGTAGATGTCCATGGCTGTTCCTTTTATTTGTAAATATAGTTCGTTAGGAAAGAGGAAGTGGTTGTTCTCCAATATAAATTTGAGACATCCCAAAATAAACGCTTTCGGGTATCCCTCTTAAATTGAATCTGAGTGTTTTGTATTTCAGAAGTCAACAGCTTCAGTTCCTAGGTCATGTGAGATGTTAGTATATAATCTTGTTACATCAAAGCTGACTAAGATTGTGTTTTGGTGTACTTACTGGTGGATATAGTTCAAGAATTCCATATCATCTCAGATGTAGCTTGACGTTTTTTTTTTGTACATAGGGGGTACAAAATAATGTCTAATAAATTGCTTAGAAGTTGTGTGATTGAGGTTGCGCCAGCAATAATTGGGCGTAGGATTCTTTGTATTTTTGTGCCTCATGTGTCCTCATATACTTGCGCATGCATCTTTCATTATCGTCATCGTCGCCGATACTAGATCTATGAACTCAAACTTATAATATAAAAAAAATAACAAACAATGAATTAAACTGATTAGAACTACCATTAAAGTTATTCTTTTTCCTTTTTCAAATATACCTCTCTGTACCAAGAGCCTCACACATTTTACAATATATATATATATATATATATATATATATAT
>NC_068981.1:122065326-122066442 GCF_001194135.2 Octopus bimaculoides | reverse complement strand
TGTGTGTGTGTGTGTGTGTGTGTGTGTGTGTGTGTGTGTGTGTGTGTGTGTGTATATACACACACACACACGGACGCATATATATATATATATATATATATATATATGCATATAAAAGCATATATATCTTCGATTTTCGGACAGTAATTTGGCTGACAAACAATCAGTATAACGATCACCGAATGTACTCCAATGTATATGTCATTCTAACGTTTGTTATGAACACTAAACTAGTGTGTTAGGCAGAGTTTCTATGCAATACGAAACATGAGAGTTCAGTCGTATGATATTTAGCTACATCTTCTTATGTTTCATTAACGTAAGAGGATTATTGATTATAGAATGCAACTTATATAATCAATATATATGTCTAACCGTAAGGAAGGTGAAATCATTACTGATTGAAAAAAAAACTTGACAATATTCACCCCCATAGATGTGGCTTGCATCTCTGCCAAAGGTGCTCTGAAAGAAAGTTATATAAATGTCAGATGGGAGTAAAAGTTATCAGAGAAAGAAAAACAGGTTGAAACCCACGGAAGGAAAAACTTTACCAGAAGACCTATGATCATCCCGAAACTGATGTAAGATGGTCATGTTCCAACTAACAATCTTAGTGTTTCTACTCATACGTTGCTTTCCTTCAACGTTATTGAATAAATTATTAAACATTGCTAAGGAGGCGTACGTAAGATGGTGTGACTACATATCCCTCATTTCCATATGGATGAGTAGATAAATAGATAGAGAGCTAAATATTTTTTTATTGTTTGTCATGGGTGTGTATATCATTTTTCTCTGGCGATTACGATGTATGGGAGTTAATGCCAATTTGTATGTCTGCCCAATCCTCTCCTTCAGAAAGATCAGTATATTCTTCACAAATTTAAATCTTACACAATGTCTACCAATTTCAAACATTACCTCGTGCGATAGAGTTGTTCCTTTAATAGATGTTGCAGGATCAATGGATTTCGTTATAGATATTAGAATAAAGCAAAGCAATTATAAAAACATAAACACCACATTATATTGAAAACTAAACATTAAAAATTCTTCTTCAGCATGATATATATATATATATATATGTGTGTGTGTGTGTGTGTGTGTGTGTGT
>NC_068981.1:122054431-122064803 GCF_001194135.2 Octopus bimaculoides | reverse complement strand
TATATATATATATATATATGCACATATGCACATATATGTCTGTATATATAAACCCATAAATATGAAATGCATACACACGCGTAGAATACAGGCTCAGAGACGCACACAAGTACATGCACACCCTACGAAAGCACACACATACAGATGTTGCTGTGTGAGTATTTTTGTTTGAATTGAATAACTATATGTATGTTAAGGAGCATATACTATACGAATTTTTTTATTCGTATTTAAATATCTGTAATATTGATTTTATCCAAATGGTTTTCGTATATATTGTATAGGTGTTTTATTTCAAGTTCTCTTCTAGCGAAGATACCATGAAATAATTTTCTTAATGCTATGGATCCTATACGCTTAAATGCTTACCAGTGCTGTATTAGAAGATGAATGAGCTTCCCAGGCAGTTAAGCACACATATAGATTAATGCATAATACAGTTTTCATTTTTCTTCTACCTACATAAGTTTACTATCGCAATATAAATTTATCTCATAGATAATTACTTACACATCTAATGCAGGTCACTTCTTCTCGTTGTCCACATTGATATTAGTTTCATTTTTTCCTTCCTTCATTCCATTCAGTACATAAAGCTTCCCTTCTATCTGATTCATCAACTGCATGGTTCTCAATGGAATCCAAATGTTTTAGCGCTTTATAAGCACACATACACCTATACACATGTAGTTATGTATATATGTATGTCCATATAGAGTAATAGATAGATATGTGTGTATTAAGATACGTAGCTATGCATGGACATATATATGAATATCTAACTGTCTATCCCTCTATATATATCTATCTATCCGTCTGTCTGTCTGCCAGTCTCTGTCCCTGTCTCTCTATCTTTATACATATATATATATATATGTATATACACATATACATACATGCATACATCCATATATATATATATATATATATATGCAAGTGATTCTAGTGAGTGAAATCCTGTTTGCATATTGATTCTATCTGGTTTCCCATATATTGAAATGATTCATCTAGAATACAGAATTCTAAGAGTGTTACTAAGTGAATACGAAAAGATTACTATCCTTCGGCACTTAGATCTGAAACACGAATAACGTAACGAGTAAAATGATGCAAAATTGTACAATGCAAAATTTTACAATGGTACTTTGAATGACTTTCTGAATTTAATACTAAGACAATGTTCATAAGGTAGTTATTTAAGAAATGTAATGATGATTACATATGAATTTTAGATTGAAAATATCATGAAACCATACGATCCTTAAATTATAGTTTGGGATAAATTTATAACCAATGCCTCTTAATTAACCTCCGTTAGAATTTGAGTGTCCAATACACTTAAAGTTGGTAAACTATTTCTCACAAGTTATCCGTTAATACGGCACTTGGGGTAATGTCATGTACCAAATTAAAGTATGGCTATTAAGCTCAGTGAAAACAGAGCTTTAGAATATTTTTTGTATTTACTGTATAATCAAATATCCTGATTTAGATTCAGTAAAACATGAAGAAACGATTTTCCTGGAATTGAATAATATGTTTATGTATATTTTAAACAAATTTCGATTACACAACTTGTTATTATTAATAGAATTTATATGACAGTATATTAATTGGATTTAACATGGAGGATAATTTAGAAAACAATACTGAAAATTGAAATGGAGCATGAGCATATCAGTGAACGCTGATGAACCGAATTCTGCACTCAAGTATTCCCACAACGGTATAGCTGAAGCTTGTTCATGATGAATTAAAATTCTCCTCATGCCAAACTAAGGAAAACAATAGTGATAGATAACACAAAATGCTGATTAGTTAAAGGATGATTCCAATATGAAAAATGATGGTAGAAAATAATCCCAAATAAATTCATTATTACATATAATATCAAACTAAAAGAAACATTGCTGGAAGTAATGCAAGACTATGCGTCTAATATCAGTAAAATTATGAGGAACAAGTTTGTTGAAAACAATGAAGCGCTTGTATAATGAGAATAAACTATCTTTAAACATATACGAATACAGAATGATACCAACGAAAATAAAATACTGGATGAGATAAAATTCAACACTGGTTAAAAGATATTGGGTGAAAAACTGGAGCAGAAATTTTCAATAAAATTTAATAATAATTTATAACCCAGTGCGAAGATATATGATGCAATATAACTGGTGATAAATCCATCACCGACGTGAAGACAGCTTGCAATGCAACAATTTCCGGGAATTATAAAATAATTCTCGGAAATAACAACCCAATTTTAGGAGATCCCGTCAATAGAATTCAATGAATTATTACGCATTTCATAATTATCATTTCAGTTGTTACTAAATAGCAAATCAATATTAACCCCAATAAAAATTAAAATGATACTGTCAAAATAGTCGCGCTGTTAAGCTGGAAAATAATATGCTATAAGGCTGAAAATGGTTGTCGGAAAGTGAAGCATGCTTACAAAATAGAGGTACTGTTGATACAAACAAATAGTGATGACACAATAGGGAAATTATTAAACATTGGATGTTTCTATTACCCAAACACATTGGACAGCATCTCTCTAAAATCTCAGCTAATGAGAAAGTGATAAACAAGAATTACAACCATTATGCATTTAATTTTTCAGGGATTCTCTTCATTCTATTCCATTTCGATATAGTTTAGACTACATTCGCAAGTTAGCAATAGAAGGTCAAGTAAAAATATACAACAGAGACGCTAAATTAGGTGTATCTTGTTTAGCTCAGGCAGGACATTTAGAAAATAACTCACTGCATTTCGAATTAACTATTTTGAAATCATTACATATCTCTAAAATAATGTCCCGTATAAAAATCGGTATTGATAGAAAAAAAGAGCTCTTGCAAAAGTAAAATATTGTTTTTTTAAAGAACTCAAACTGATTAATAGCATAAAACAAGTGAAAACAAATTCAAATAATTCATGCAACAAATCTTCTACACTGTGAAGATGTGAACATATGAAAATACGCTCATAACACCAGATGCTTCAAAAGAGATTCCTGCAGGAACTAAATGAGTTTGTAACATAAAATACTATCCTAGAAACCTAACATAAATATTTCTGCACACAGCTCAGGAACACGAGGTGATCGTTACAACAGATACTAAGAAAATAGATGCAAATAAAAATAGATATAACATATTTTAATAAAAAAAAAGTAGTAAAAGAAAATTCTGATACAAATATTCACATACGCACAATCAAAGATTTCGAGTTAGATTTTAATTGGTTAACTCATTACAGACGCTTAATAAATTGTCTTGTCAATAGGAGAGAAATGAAAGTGTCAATCTGAAAGGATTTGAATATACTTTAACATAGATGAGTAAAGAAGATAAAGTGCAAAGTTTTACTATCTCTGCAACACATTTTCCTCAAATATATATTTGCAGTGTCTTGAAGATATCAGATTACTTTTTACAGATATCAAGAATTGCTATATTTAACTTTATTCCCTGTGGAATTTATTAAATATACAATTTATCTTTAATCCTTGTTCTGTTCAGTAGTATACCACCTCTGCCACACACACATAAAGGTACATGAGGGTTCGAAACATTCCATTACAGAACAAATTTACTTAATCGAACTCAAGTTTATAAATCCACTTGATGCAAAATGATATATGTATATTTATCAAAACAATAGAGACCAAGGGTAAACATGTCACCATGATTTTTAAACTGAAAGCAATTCGAAAGCGCATAATTCAAACAAATATGTTTTAGTATTTTACTTAACTTAATGATACTTTCGAATGTAGTAGTTATTCTCAATGCCATAGTATTTTATAAAAGTTGTCAGTTTTATCGACTGCAATATACTTAATAATGTATACTTAATTGATCTGTAAGGATGGAAATCAAATAAAACAGTGGTAGGTTTACACTAAAGAACATATGCATAGGAAACTGTAATGAGAGTTTTAGTTTAGTCAAGAACAGTTTCTGTCACTCACAAAGCACTCTGCTGGAAGTCTTTTAGAAAAGAGAAAATTTTGGAGATTTTAATATAGTGAAATAGTCTGTCTCACGAATCCAGGCATTTTACTTCCGTGATATTGACATGAAGTTTAGCCGTCATGGGACACTCTACGTTCATGGAATATAAAGATACTGATATTAGTAGTTGCGAAAGTCACGCGGGTTATATACACCTTAATTATCTTTTTCTGATATATATTATTTCAACATTTTTATTAAATTTCAATTTCAGTGTATTTTCTTTTCCGCATTTCCTCTTTCATTCTTTCATATTCTGGTGAAGCAACCTCAAATATGTGCTAGAATATATCACTTTTTTAGCAATAGATTCAACATTTCCTTTGTCAACATGTACTCTCGCCATTACCAAGATATTTTGTAGTGTGCTGCATGCCGACTTCATTCTAGAAATGATAAGCTGTAAAATAGAGAGTGGTGAATGAGAAACGATAAGGAGTGAGAAATTTATCGACAAAGTGAAAATAAGGATATGTAGCAAATATATCATTGCTAGCTAAAGTCGTTGAATTGTTTCAGTATTGACGTGTTATCTGCTAATCGACATTTCCGATGTTGAGTCATATCATCTCACGCATGAGTAGAGTGCAACTAACGCTTTTTTTTTAATGTCCACGTCTGTTTGCACATTTTATGACTGGTTTTCATTTGTTAATAATATTATCTGAGTGTGAACTGTAGAGTTATGGGGGAAAAAGATAGACACATGGTTGGTTGAGTCTATAGCAGTTAGAAATATAATCAGAATGTATATTACTGAGCATATCTCCATTCTTCATTCCAGCTGGCAGAGTCGCAAGGTTTTATTCTATACAAAGTTATCTTTCTAATATTGATTTCTATTTTTTTTTATAAAGTGACCATAGTAATAGCATACAGCCAGACGCCGAATAAACTTGAACATTAATCCAACAGCCCTCATATTCACCCACACAGATATGGGTCTGTAGAATGTTAGCGTGTATATATATTTGTAAGTGTAAGGGGGTATAAAGATGACAGCCAGTTCGAGCTTTCGGCCAATCAGACTGTGTTAGTTGAATATATATGAGTTGCAAAGAAGGAATGCAGTAAGTTTATCAATATAGGATAACACAAAGATCTAATATATATATTCCCGAAGTGCAGTTATACTCAGTATATGGTGAACTGAAGAATAAATATTGGCTTCAAATTTTAGCACAAGGTCAGCAACTAAAGAAAACATGTTGAAAAGAAAAAAAACGTATATGTTGACCGTTATGTGCTTCATGGCGAGAACGTTTAGTATACGTATTTTATTTGAATCATTCTGAAATTTGCAAAGAGTGTTTGATATCGATGTATATTATTGAGATAAACTGAGAAATTATTGGTGCAATATTGATTTAGCTAAAGCAGTTAATTTCACTCATAATTGCGTAAAATATGAGCAGTATAATATTCTTAAAATATATGATGTGCTTTAACAAAAGAATACTTTAAAATTTGTTTTATAATATATATTTAATGTAAATAAAGTTAAATTGTATAATCAAATACAAAATGAATGCGCATAATGATAAAGCATTAATATTCATTCATTTTTAAGATATCAATGAAAAATAAATTACATTGATATGAAAAAATGATAAAATTTCTTTTTCAACCTCACATAATTTTTCTGGAACAGTTATAAATTCTGATCTTTTGAAAAAAAGTATCAGTCATGCTACTGAAATTGTAATAATAGTATCATGAATAATTTTAACTTGAAGGGAATTATTAAATCAATGAAATAGTCTGCTATGCTACGGTAAACAGAAACTCGAACTCTATAGATTTACCCACTGATTAGCCAATCACACTTAATTAGCTATACAAGCCAGAGTGGGATATGCAGTATGTCACTCTGAACCACATCTGATACATTATATATATTGGAAGAGATGCACATCTAAACGTTCCCTACTTTATTTGATATCTCCTTCTTCTTTCACCAAGTTTCTCTCTTACACTGTCTACATATAAAGCTCACGCTGTCTTGTTTTGTCTTGTGTTTCTTATCAGTCGCAACGAGGTACTCAAACTCGATTCTGTTTCTGTAATTGCACTCATGTCAACTTTTTGCGACGAGGACCTCTGTCCGTTTCGTTTGATTTTTCACTCCCCACATCAATTTTAAAACAATTCCTTTGTCGATTTTTCTATGTATGTAATGTATTTAAACATACGTACTCAGTACAGAAAGAAAATGTTTATTTGAAGATCAGTATTTTTTTTTTGTAGATCCCTATATAATTTAGATTATATTTGACCTGGGGACCAAAATCCAATTTCAGTTTAGATGCAGACATTTAGGTATTACGCGCATTTTTGTGTTCCCAATTTCCACTTTCATAATATTCGCAGAACATAATACATTAGGTGTTTTCCATATGCAATACCATAATTTTTTTTATTTTAAATTTCACGCACCTCCCAATATGATTGATTTCATGCCAATATATTGTTAACTTACTCATGCGTGTCTTCTAGAAGTCACTGCTCATAAATTGCTCATACATTATTTTAATATTAATAATCTGAAAGAAAATATACAGGTTTTTTTAATTTTTCTTAAATTTATATTGTTAATGTTTCTCTGTTTAAAACTTAGTCCATTTGTTATGAATATCCATATATTGTTTAGAAAACGACACGTTTAACATAAGGTTTATTTTCATAATATTCACGCATTATATATCCTATACATACACAAAAGCATATATCTACTTTCACACTTGTTTTCATATATATATATGTGTGTGTGTGTGTGTGTGTGTGTGTGTGTGTGTTTGTGTGTGTGTGTGTGTGTGTGTGTGTGTGTGTGTGTGTGTGTGTGTGTGTGTGTGTGTGTGTGTGTGTGTGTGTGTGTGTATGTGTGTGTGTGCAAATACGTGTACATACCTCATATAAAGCAGGGATGGAACATGTGCATGTTTTACATATATTGAAATGATGTTACACCTTTCGGCTGTATGGTCAAATTTGGGTTTATACTCCCATGCTTAAAAATCACCGTAGCATCGTATAAGAGTTATTAAATTAAGATAACTGCATTAGGTCTATTGATTGAACTTCCGTGTTTAAGTAATGTATTATGTCAATGAATAGAAGTACGTTTCATTTTAGAGTAGGCATTCCAGTACTTATTGAATATTTCACATTTACACTGAACTGACTCGACTATGTAATTTGTAGATTTGCACATGGTTTTGGTTTATACCTTTTAACACATATTATATTTTGTATTTTATATTTTGTGAGTATGGTAAAAGTTTCCTCTCACTGTTAGAGTTTAGAAGCAAGAAAGATAAATATGATTTTATTACTGATCTTAGTTATTGCACTACAAAACCTACTATAATAACTTTACTCGTATTGGTGCGTTCATTATCATCTGACACTATTGTATAAGAAATCTTGTGCCACCAGCATCCGGCTTAGAAGAGCCCTAAATCATTTTGCGGAACATTTATACATACCCTGCCTATAGTGTTCTGCATCTATGATGCCTCAAAACTAATTAAGAAAACAACCCGCATGTTGCGAACGCATAAAAACTGACATATCACACACGTACCCAGACACACAAATGTGCGAGTAGTTATAAATATATTATTTGGATATATTAAGGCTTATTTTTCTCTATAGTTATACCTCAAACAATCCACATATTAAGTGAAGTATGAATCAAGATATTTTTGTACGGTAACAATATTTTATGTTCCAAAGAAATATTGGCCGTGAGTGCGAGTGTTGGATTTTGGTGGTTTCGTCTGACTGTAAAGGTCTTCGGTTTTCTACAAGCTATGTTTCGGTTCATTTTATGATTGCAGTATTAAGAGTTGTACTAGTGGCGGCTGACCAAAATGTCCTAATGGAATATGACAATATGAGGTTTATTTTTCAGCATAACCCCTTTGCGGTCTACACACTTCTTCCATCAGCATTTTAGTGCTTTGATCCCAATGGTGGAGAAGCTTTCATCCAGTTGGTCAAAAATGTATTCAGCAGCAAATATGACGTCATCATCCCTCTGATACATGTACTAAGCCAAGTGTTGTTTCATGTTGGGGAACGGATGATAGAGAGATGGGGAAAAGCCAAGGGAATACGGAGGCTGATCAACAAGTTAAAAGCCACAGTCATGCACAACAGCCGTTGAAACCAAGTACTTGTGTGCTGGAGCAAGGTAATCAGTTTCCCTGGGTGTTGGATTTTGGTCTTGAGGTCCTTTTGCAACTGCCCCAGCAAGTTAGCATAGTATTCTCCATTTACGGTGTACCCGTTTTGAATATAGTAAATTAACAGAACACCTTTTACATCCTAAAAACGGAGGCCATCAATTTCCCTGCAAATGAAACAAGCTTGGTCTTCTCTGGAGCAGGTGAGAATAGGTGTTTCCACTGCATGGATTGTCACTTTGTCTCTGGTTTAAAGTGATGAACCCAAGACACATCTTAGGTTAGGAAATGTTCAAGAAAACCAGCTGGATCTGCCTGAATTAATGTCCGATCTTCCCGTGTAGTGACAAGCCTGGTGCGCTGTTCATCATGTGTCAGAAGACGTGGCACCCACCGAGCAGGAACCTTCGACGTACGATGTACATTGTGTAGAATATTCTCAATTCCCTCACAGGATATGCTAATAGCATTTGCTATTTAATTTTCAGCCAATCATCTGTCATCCATGACTGTGTGGTGAACACGATCTATGTTTTCCTCGGTGGTTGTAGTTGCAGGACATCCAGACCTTGAGTCATCTTGAACACTCTTCCATCAGCTGCTCACTGTTGCACTGTTCATAAAACTGGAACGTCATCACTTAATGTAGCAACTATGTGAGCATGAATATCATTGTTGGCTAAAAACCTTTTTCTGCAGATACTCTTTATCACCTCGATGCCAAACTTTTCTCATTTTCAAGGGAGTCGCTACTAGTCACATTTGAAGTCCTCTTTGAACAGTGAGATGTCAGTTTACCTGAACAGACACAGTATAGTTATTAATAAGAAGGGTTAAGATTAATGAATGCAAGATTCCACAAGTTTAGCGTTATAGCGTTATAGCGTCATAGTCATTCAATGAACTTTTCTGCCCACTCTCGTAGGAGTCATTTACAATAGCTAAAGTTTGCTTGGTTATATTCTATTAAATTTCAGTTTAGGTTAGTGAATAGAACTTGTGGAGGATAAAACATGTGAAGATAAAAAAGAGGAAATATGTATGGAACGCTTTTGGAATACCTATTTATCTTTGTAAACAACTATATGATAGGCTCATATGATTTAAGAAAACATCATTTCGCTTGATGTTGAATACAAACGTGAATGTTATTTCTAATAACGTACTCGGTGATTCTCTCAAACTAACTGGAAGTTAAATTGGCTGAAGTAAAAAATCCCATTGTTTAACTTTGCTACGCACTTCAAGTAATCCTATTTTCCTCGCCTAACTAAGCAATAACAATCTAACTGTTTTAATATTCCTTGAACACATGGATGGGTATTATAGATATGTTATAACTCAATTATTAACAACATGAGAAAGAAATAATACAACCTAAAGAATAGTATTTCCATAAGGCTTATCAATGTAGTTTACGCATATTTTCCATTTCAAATTGAAACACGCTCACCTTATATTGATGTATCCGCGAGAGAGAAATTTTGCGAGACAGGTTAATTGAGGAGCACAATGCAAAAATTCAACACAGTGCAGCAACACAGGTATCAACATATAGCACAATATAAAAATGTGAATATTAAAGCAAAACATAAATACTATTTAAATGTCAACTCATAAAGTAAAACATGACAAACAGTAGTAGCAAAAGCATAAATCTCTGGTGACTGAAAGGAAATTGAAGTAATGATTAATAGTTCAGACCCGGTAGAAATGTAACCTTAAACAATAGAACACGAGCATTCTTCAGTTGTATATTTGTTCTATTCTTCAGTTCTATAATGAAGAGCATTTTTTCATTCTTATAGTATCACTATAATAATATGCAGACAAATATTTCACTCAGTAAATCAGCTCATGAACAAGGGGGAGGCCAGAAACATCGATTTACCTCTGAATGTGAAGGATTATAAGAGTGACTGAGAAGAATCAATAATCCATGAGAGTACATTTAAATCTCATTAGTAAACTGATCAATGTAGGTATACGGACATATTTATAGAAAAAGGCAATTTAGCTTTTATATACATATAATCGTACACTCACATTCATATAAATATGTCAATATTTATATCTGAGTGTGCGTATGCCTTGTGTCTGTATATACATACATATATATATATATATATATGTATATATATATATATATATATATAT
>NC_068981.1:122051903-122054147 GCF_001194135.2 Octopus bimaculoides | reverse complement strand
TATATATATATATATATATATATATATATTCATATGTATATATACACGAGGTGCGTTCATTGAAGATCTCCCCTGACCCACTTCTGGTTACTACAGGATAACGAACATGCATGATTATATTTGTCTCTACATGTCACATTGTAAATTACAGCTTTTCACTTGTATCCTTTTGTCTTTTACAGCTGCTGAAGTGGACTAATGTGTTATAATGGAAGCAGTTGAATGCAGATCAATGATCAAGTTCTTATACGTGAAAGGTCGCACACCAAAAGAGGCTTTCGATGAGATAAAAGAAATTTATGGTGACAGTGCATGGTTATACGATGTAGTCAAGCACTGGTATTGCTAGTTGAAATGTGGTCGGACGTCGCTGGAAATTGCTCCGATTGCTAGATGATCATATACCGCCATTGATGACGGCACCACCTATAAAGTGGAAGACACCATTTTGAAGGATCAACGCATAACTATTCGGCAAGTAGCTCAAGAAGTGGCGATAAATGTAGGGTCCGTGGGAAAATTCAATCACGACCATTTGCTCACGTGGATGTTGTCTGCACGATGGAATCCCCGGAGGCTCACAACTTTTCGGAAGCAGGAACAAGTCAATTGTTCCCAGACACTTTTGATAACGCAGCAAGAAAACTAGGAGGACATATTCGGTAGATTATGACACAAGATGAAGCAAAGGCCTTGTACAATGATCCTGAAACAAAAGTCCACTAGAAGCAACGGAAACATAACTCACTACCTCCAAAGAGCACTCATGTCCAACCTTCAGTAGACAAGGTGATGCTCACAGTCTCATGAAGATAATATGGACGCCGCTCGGGCTCGAAAGATGGACCGTTATGAAAACCTCCTCGAGAAATGTGGAGACGCAGGCTGGAAAGCGGAGCATTTTCCAATCGAAGTCGGATGTAGAGGATTTGTAGGAAACAGTGAGAAACGACTGCTGTTATCGTTAGGCCTAACGCATCGGAAGGTAAATACCACCATTACCGATATCCAAACTACAGTGGAGAAGGCTAGCCACTGGATTTGGTTAAAAAGAGACGATGAGCGATGGCTAGAAAAATATTGAGCTTTGTTTTAATAATCAGTTGATCTAGCAAGCGGGGCCTCATATCAGTGAGGGGGGCCGGTGCGCATTGATGCCGTCGAGAGGTAGGCCCCGAAACGGCGCACATTCTCTCCTGATGACCCCATACGCTTGCTGGCTTCCGGTATGCGGAATTCTTGACTGGTAGCACTTGCATGTGAAAGTTGTTTGCAAGACACATTATATATATATATATATATATATATATATATATAAATTTCTAAGAATTATTATTAATTTTCTTACTAGCAACGCGTATTTTTCTGAAAAGTAATTAATGCTTATATCTGACATGATTTTTAATATTACAAGAGAATATTTCCGTTGTGTAATGTCAGCTTTTGATAATATCTGTTGATTAGGTACTAGTTATCTGAGACCTGTCTATTTAGTTGTAGATACATCTGAAACATTACGACACCAAAATACACTTTGTTTTACAACTAATATACCGTTGTTTATTGGAAAATCACGAGTAAAGTTCATGCGGCTACTATATATGACAAAGCAAAGTGTATATTACATTTTCGTGTTAGATTTGACGATTTTTATACCTTTGGTTTCTCCCATGAACTGTTTACAATATTGAGGAATAATCAGCGGCGTTAGGGAGCATAGAGATTAAAGTTATATTCAGTAAAGTTACTGACATGGACGACTGGAAGCCACCTAAATATTGGACAAAGTGTTATCTTTATCATTATGATTCGCGCCGAGTATCAAAATTCCGACATGATACCTGCTGCTTATTGCTAATTAATCCCACTAAATGCTGCAAGACGTTCCATGGATAACTGCAGCGAAGACTACGAAGACGTAGCCAGGAGGAAGCGACACTTCACGCACAAAGATACATTATCAAACTAGGCCTTAGACTCAATTTAGACGGATATGTGGAGCTTCTCAAGACTGTGGTCAAACTCTGACTTGAGAGGGCTACTAACACAAGGCCATATTTGTGGCAGCAGGAGAATTTCTACGAGCTCACCAGCCCCAATTACTGCCCTATTCATTTTCCCAATTATAATCCTATGGATTAGTGTGCAGAGTGCGTTTGAGAAAAACACCAACTGACCTACCTACCTACATTTTCGGATTGCATATATGCTCTTACCTTCTTATATATATATATATAAGATAAG
>NC_068981.1:122050790-122051893 GCF_001194135.2 Octopus bimaculoides | reverse complement strand
CTTATAAGGTTTAATAAAACATAACATCTAATTAATCAATAATGTATTCACCCTTGTTGTTTACGACTTCTTCCCAACGTTCAACAAGACTTTGAATGCCTCGCTGATAGAAATCAGCCGATTTCGACTAAAAAAATTGATTCAACCAGATTGCATCAATATCGAACGAAACTCCGTGTATAGCATTTGAAATAGATCGAAAGAGGTGGAAATCTGTTGGTACCACATCAGGACAGTACGGCGAGTGTGGCAGCACTTTCCATCCATGCGTCGGAATGGCTTCCTTGGTCATATTGGTGATATGAGGACGGGCGTTGTCGTGCAGCAAAAGAACTCCAGTCTCTCAATTAGGTCTTTTCTCTTGAATAGCCGTGTTGAGTCGTTCCATCTGTTGAACATAGTGTTCCGCCTTGACCGTTTGGTCCAATTCAAGCAATTCGTAATGGATAATCCATTTCCAGTCCCACCATACGCACAACATTATCTTAGGCGGATGAAGATCTTGTTTTACGCGTGGTGTCGCTTGTTTACCGAGGCTAGACCGTTCCTTACGCTGCTTCATATTGATTTCATTTTCTCTGCCAGTTCCCTTGTCGTTTGGTGAGAATTCTCGTGCAAAGGTTGGTTTAATCGCTCTTCATCGAACTCAACTGGACGACCAGAACGAGGTGTATCTTTGAGGTCAAAATTTCCATTTTTGAACTTGGCATACCAATCACGAGCGATTCTTTCAGATATTGCACCCTCTCCATACACAGCACAAATATCGCGAGCAACAAGTAAGAGAAAGAGGTGTCGAAAATGCTTGTTTTTCTTAACTTGACATTCCATTTTAATGATCTGAAAGTAAACAAAAATTAATTAAAATTAACTAGAAAAGGCAATATAGATTCCAAAATGATTCATAAATTGAATTCGCGAAAAAAACTAGATTCTAAAATTAAAAGAAATGTCGGGAACTTAGTTGCCAATCCAGTATATATGTATGTATATATATTTGTGTGTGTCTGTGTTTGTCCCCTCCCCATCAAAATTAGATTTAATACAAATTTGGATTCATCACATACGCGCGTTTCAAAGGAGAATACAAATATGTAAGAAAA
>NC_068981.1:122048625-122049832 GCF_001194135.2 Octopus bimaculoides | reverse complement strand
TATATATATATATATATATATATATATATATATATATGTGTGTGTGTGTGTGTGTGTGTTTGTGTCTATGTGTACGTTATTTACATCATTTACATGTGATGGATATTTGTCCTCATCTTGTGTGTTGCTATCACAACGTTCGGCATGATATACCCTCCAGACTTCATCAGGTGCATTGAGGAAATTTCGAACCTGGATTTTCGTTCCTAAGGTATTTTTCGATTTATTATTATTATTATTATTATTAGGAATTATTCGAACTTTGAATCTTGGGGTTAGTAGCCCACGCTTTTAAGTACCACGCGATATGCATTTAACAACAATATACGCTTTCGATAAAATACATTCTCCCGCAAAGCAAATTAAATAAAATTCGGGATTTTACCGGACGGTCAAAATACGTAACATAAACAGGACAGTGAAAACAACCAGGAAGGGCTGGTAAGCTTAAATGAGGTGGTGGTGGTGGTGAACGCCTGAATCAAGCTTGGACAAGAGACAATCAGGAACACGTCTTCCTTGTTCTACCACAATGGAGAGTAAGATGGAAAGAAAGATGGCCAATGGTCACTTGGGAACAGGACGTTACCAACTCTGCAAACAACATAGAATACGTAGACAAACGAGATAAATACACAAACAACGAGAGAAAAAATCGAATACAGGACAAGTAAACACACAGAAATGACTCCTCATCAGTTGTCGGTTGTTCATTTACTCATTTCGAGCTTTCAACGGCAATATGAGTTTTCAAATTAAGTTGCTCCCATAAATTCTAAAATGAAATTTAGGATTTATGGAGAGTTAAAGGTGGGCACAAAAGCAGGACATTGGAGACATACGCGGAAGCCGAACGATAACAAACATGGAGGGTCATTAGATCAGAACGAGAGGAAAATACTGAACGCTGGGAGAGATATTTTCTTTGAAAAGAGGAAAGATAGAAGAGAGAGAAAAAAGTCCCGTACGTTGAAAGTCTGTGTAGGAAAAGAATGATGATCACGTGAGGAAAAAAAGATGGACGATGGTCACGCGTCTGTAACGAAAGAGAAAAATTGAAGGCGGGGAGAGAGAGAGACAGATAGAAAACGGTGAAAGAGGGAGGGGAAGAAAAATGGTATAGAGTAGAGTTGCATCAAAAACATAAGGATAAACTTACTTGGAAATGGGTGCGTGGCGCTTAGTCAAATAATAACAGAAGATAATA
>NC_068981.1:122043310-122044799 GCF_001194135.2 Octopus bimaculoides | reverse complement strand
ATATATATATATATATATATATATATATATATATATATAAGTAAATTAATAATTGACGATGGATAAAGGTCAATTCATTAGAGCTGTTTCTTCCGCATTTTTAATAGAAGAATGAGTACATTGCATCTTTACAATGATCTTATGTACTCATTTTCCTACTAAAAATGCCTATATAACAGCTGTAACGAATTGACATTTATCCATCGTCTATCATTATTCGTTTGCTTATAATATGCCATAGGGTTTCGCAACACGTCGGACACTGAAGATTATACCAAACAATGTGTGATCAACACAACGTTTACTTTGGACCAGCTCCTATGCGCTAAATACTCGTAGGAGAAGTTTTCTTTCTGTACACAACCTGAACATTCTACAGGACACTTAATCCATCATAAGTGGTGACAACAGGATAATTCAACCCTACCTGGTGCTTATTATCCCTCCACAATTCTTATTTAACTTTTACTCTTTAATTGCCCACGGGCATATAGCTTAATGGTTAAGAGATCAGCCTACTAACTTCTATATTCCGTGTTCACTTCCAGGCAGTGCTGTGAATAAATAATAATAATAATAATAATAATAATAATAATAATAATAATAATGATAAGTAATGATAGTAAGTACATATATTGAATAATTACGCATACACTCGAACGTGTACACAATGATATATACGTTTTGATACCCATAGAACTACACATGTATCTTAATGTTTACACAAATACGTGAAAATCACAGGACACATTCACGCATACGAAAACACATATCACAAACGAAGCAAAACCAAAACTTTTTTCTTCTTTATTTATTTTCATTCTGTGAACAAACACAGACAGTGAACCATTCATAAGTTTAAAACGCCACACACACAAAAAAAAATAGACTATGCCCGAAGATAAATCTATCAACAAAAAAAATACAGATGAATACCGATCTGCTAGCCTTAAAAAACTACGCTACGAGCAATGTTTACACGCTGAGAACTCGGTGACGGTGTTGTCTCAAAAAACTGACCCTAAACAGACAAATCCGTCCCCTAATGTCAACGCTAAAGCTCGTCATGCCTCAATGATAACAAAGCAGATCACAAACCAGATTGGTAGTCGACCGAATCACAAAGGGCCATTTACTCGAAATAGATCTGCTAGCCTTAAGATGCGACGTCACGAGAGCTCGGAGACGGTGTTGTCTCAAACAATTTACCCTAAACAGACAGATCCGTCCCCTAGCGTCAACGTCGAAGCTTGTTATGCCTCACTGTTAATAAAACAAAATACAAACCGTAGTGGTCATAGACCGGATTATAAAGGACCACTTACTCGGATAATGAACCATATCCGAGACGAGAAATCTGCTACTGGTTCAAATCTTCCCGACACACAGGAGCTGGAAGTACCCCACAACCGGAATATTCCAACAGATGGCCATCCATGCTCGTCATCAAATAACCAAAAGAAAAAGAATGAAAAATGGTCTAGGGAAG